>NW_027441791.1:300000-600000 GCF_048569485.1 Anomaloglossus baeobatrachus | reverse complement strand
ATCCTGGGTACGTCCATGCACAGGCCTGAGTGGGCCCCGGCACCCCCAGCCTTTCAATCGTAAACTTCAGTGATCGTACAAGTTCTGTACGATCACTGAAGTTTTCGCAGCTGCAGGACCTTTAGTGACATCACATGTGTCATGTGACTCACCAAAGGTCTGCATTACCTTCAGGGACTCCACGTGGAGGGATCTTCTGGTGACGAGTACGTTGACTTCTATGGGAAATGATTTGTGACGCCACTCTCGGTATTGCGGTCAGTGGGGACCGCCACTGCAGTTTTGGGACGCCTGGGGCTGATGTTAGGTGCAGTCAGTTGTTGTGGCCTCCCGAGAGTGAGGCTGGCACCAGAGCCCGGTGTGGGTGTGTAGAACAACAGGTCGCAGAATAGCTCAGGCTCAGTCCAGAGATCTCTTTCAGGGTTTTTACTCACAATTAGGTGGCAGAGGTGAGTAACCCGGACGATGCTTCAGTAGACCAGGAGGAACCAGGTATCCCTTTTGGCTGATGTAGAGGTAACTACCAGCTCGCCTTCCTAGCCCTCTTTTGTTCGTGGTGACCCAGACTTGGAGTCCTACGGGGTCACGCAGGGAAGTTGCTCTCAGCCTGTTCTCCCCTTTTTCGGCCCGTTTGCTTGTAGCCTGGACCAGGTCACTCCGGCTGCTTGCCTCTTGTGAACTATGGGCCCTCTCGTTGCTACATGGCCCCTGACTCTGTGTGTGGTTGGTGGACAGCATGCAGTGCCTCCACTGGCAGGTTCAGCAGGCCTAATAAAATTGGTTCCTGCTCTGGGTACCTGTAACCCGTGCGGACAGGGTCTACAAGACAGTCCCCTTAGTTCACCACCTCTCAGCCCTTCCGGCCTTAGGTAGCTTTTCAGGCGGCACTGCCAGGTAGCCCTTTCTCCCCCGCCAGTAGCCACGAATGGTGCAGTGTCTGAAAGGCTCTGCTCAGTGCTCTGCCCTCCAGACGCGACTTCTCTCCTCCACTTCCTCTGACGAACTCTGCCTCTGGTTCATTATAGATGACAGAGGAAAGCGGGTTTTGCCGCGCTAAAAAACACTGATGCCGGTATATTAAAAATTCCTTTTTTATTTTACAATCCTACGCGTTGCAGAGACATTGCCCGTCTCCTTCTTCAGGAAAAAAGAAATCATACAAACACTGCTAGTCTGAACCCTTATAAAGGAATCCATACTGCCACGTTGACAGCTATGACCTCATCCACCCCTAGAAACCAGGGTGGTGACTCATAAACATGTGGAGAAGAGCAACGTCATCGAAGAAAAAAAAAAGAGAAAAAAAGGGAAGAAGACTTTACAAAGACATACAGATAGGGAATTTAGATTGTGAGCCCCAATGGGGACAGTGTTCCTCATGTATGTAAAGCGCTGCGGAATATGTTAGCGCTATAATAAAATAAAGATTTATTTATTTTATTTACAACACTCCATGTGATAAATTCCAAACAATAAAGGAATGTACAATAACCAGATCGAGTTTTGTATCCTTGATTTCCAGAAAAGAAGTTGTTAAAAAAAGTTGTTAAAAAGGAAGGAGAAAGACGTTGGTTTAAAAAATATACATAATCATAAAGAAAAAAATGGGGTATAGTTGTGCGTGAACCCATGTAATTTGGGCTGGAGAGATGTGTCCTTAACCATTACACTATCTTTGTAATTTCAATCTTTAACGTGTCAAAATGAATACTGGATATTGTGCAAGCTCAAGGGTGACTGCCATGTGAAGGTGAAAAAATAGAAAAACTTTTTGGCCGCCTATGAATTTGTTTGCAGACGTGCCTTAGAAGCAATGGCGTACCGTCCATAGAGGCAGACTACGCAGCTGCTACGGGGCCCCTGACCTAAAGGGGCCCGGAGCGGCTTCCCGCGGTGTGTGCACTTTTACTTTCAATCATTGCCAGCACGGGCGGCTGCCCCGGGCCGTGACCAAGCAGCTGATTAAGGCTAAGTTCACATTTCCGTTGATTTGTATCAGTCACATGCGTCGCTTGACGCATGTGACTGATGCGCTGTTCAACGCTGTACAACGGATGACAAAGAACAGAATTCTTTGTCGGATTCCGTTGTGTGCGGGGGGCGGAGTTCGGGGGCAGAGCCGAGCGGGGGGCGGGGCCAGGCGCTGAGGATGTCAGTGGAAGTGCTGCGGTCTGCATGGCTGGGGACAGGTGAGTGTATCTGTGAGTGAGTGAGTGTGTGTATGTGCATGTATGTATGTATGTATGTATGTATGTGTGTGTGTGCACATGCAAAGTGCGGGAGGGGGCGGAGCCGAGCAGGGGGCGGGGCCAGACGAGGGTGTCAGTGGCAGTGCTTGTCTGCATGGCTGGGGACAGGTGTGTGTGTGTGTGTGTGTGCATACATGTGCGGAGTGCGGGAGGGGGCGGGGCCGAGCGGGGAAGTGTCGGCCTCCCTGCACACGTAACCAGCCTAAATATCGGGTAACAGCAAAGCACCCGATGTTTACCTTGGTTACCCGATATTTACCTTGGTTACGGGCCTACACCGCTTAGCGCTGGCTCCTTGCACCGTAACCAGGGTAAATATCGGGTAACCAACCAAAGCTGGTGACGTGTGCAGGGAGCCAGAGAGCATGCGCAGCGAAATCCGACGGATCTCGCTGCTCAAAAAACGTTACATGCTGCGTTCCCTCCGCCCGGCGGTCAGTCGTTCCACGACTGATCAGTCGGGCGGAGGGTGCAACGCAGCATCATCAGTCACAATCCGCTGCTCATACAAGTCTATGGGAGCAGCGGAATCCGCTAAACGGATTCCGCTGTTTACAAGAGCAGCGGATTGTGACTGATAGATTTTAGCGGAAATGTGAAATTAGCCTAAGAGGGGGTGGGGGGGCCTGCACTATGTGAATAGCTGCAGGAACCAACAGAGGAGCAAGCTCACCCACACTGCACAGCGCGGCCCCTGCTGTAGAGGGGGGAGTGGCCAGGCAGGATCTTCTATCAGTCAGATAACTGTGAGAGCGGCCAGGAGGAGAACAGCCAATCAGTAGAGGGGCGGAGCTTGTTCAGCACAATAAGCACAGACCTGACAAGAAGATAACAGAGCAGAAGAAGCAGAGCAAGGAGAGACAACAGAGCAGAATAAGCACAGACCTGACAAGAAGATAACAGAGCAGAAGAAGCAGAGCAAGGAGAGACAACAGAGCAGAATAAGCACAGACCTGACAAGAAGATAACAGAGCAGAAGAAGCAGAGCAAGGAGAGACAACAGAGCAGAATAAGCACAGACCTGACAAGAAGATAACAGAGCAGAAGAAGCAGAGCAAGGAGAGACAACAGAGCAGAATAAGCACAGACCTGACAAGAAGATAACAGAGCAGAAGAAGCAGAGCAAGGAGAGACAACAGAGCAGAATAAGCACAGACCTGACAAGAAGATAACAGAGCAGAAGAAGCAGATGAAACAGAGAGCTAAGTAAACAAGAAGAAGCTGAGAACAGAAGCACCAGAGAGAAAAAGCAGAGGAGAGGATCAGAACAGCACAGCCAGGAGGAGCCACAGGAAGTGGAGGCAGAAGCCACTGACATCGTCTCTCCCAGCACTGGAGCAGGTGAGTATAATAATGTACAAATGTCTGCCTGTAACACTACAGAAACTGCCCTGTGCTGTGTTATTTCTGTGTGTAATATCTGTACTAAAAGGTACATGGTGTACAAGGTGTACCATCCGCAAGCACAAAGTAAATGCTCTGTGCAGCGCTGTGCAGCAGAGCATGAAGCAGAATCAATGTACCAGATGTGGTGCTGCAGAGGGGGTATCAGAGTAGGAGGGAAGCCCCATGTATCGCTGCCATAAGCGTGCAGCTTCCCTCCTACTCTGATACCCCCTCTGCAGCACCACATCTGGTATATTGGCTCTGCTTCATGCTCTGTTGCACAGCGCCGGTATATTGGCTCTGCTTCATGCTCTGTTGCACAGCGCCGGTATATTGGCTCTGCTTCATGCTCTGTTGCACAGCGCCGGTATATTGGCTCTGCTTCATGCTTTGTTGCACAGAGCATTTACTTGCTGACGGTTTCCCTTTTACTCTAATAGTCTTTTGCAGCACCTATATCAGGCTCATCAGGCCTGCTTTATGCTTTACTGCACAGATAATTTATCCCAGTCCTCTACCCCCGGCACATGTATATTTCTGTTTATTTGGCGTATTTTTGCACTCGCCCCATATCTATATTTGTACAGGGATTGATAGTTCCTGGGTCAGTGGATCATCATACTGGGTATAGGATCCTATGTATTACTTTTTTCGTTATTAGATTGGATCATATGGATGCCCTGACATGTTAGCAGTGAGCTATAATAGCCTGTAATTAAGCAATACGTATGACTCTGCTGGCTGTGTAGCACGATGCATATTTAATCTATGTATTGTTATTGTGCATTATTGTTTATGGGCCTATTATAAGAGTGGGTTATTATTGCCTTATCTGATATACTGGGTCCGCTCCAGGCTCGGTTGCACAGAGCATTATTCAGGGCTATCTGACGGTCTTCTCTTCTATACTAATCCTTCTGCAGTGCCCATATCTGGTTTAGTACAGAATAAGTTGAATTTAGTTACGTATGTCTCTGTGCTAGCGGTGTGGCACTGCACATACTTATTCCATGTTTTGAATTGTTAAGCGTATTAACTGTATATGGGTATTGCATTACAATAGGTTATCACACTTTTGCGGATGTTGTCATTTGGGATTTGTTCATGCTTTTTAAAGGGAACCTGTCACCAGATTTGGGGCCTATAAGCTGCGGCCACCACCAGTGAGCTCTTATATACAGCATTCTAACATGCTGTATATAAGAGCCCAGGCCGCTGTGTAGAACATAAAAATGACTTCATAATACTCCCCTAAGGGGTCGGTGCGGTGCAGATCGGTCGGACGGGTGTCTCTGTACTCGGGTACCAGCGCCTCCTGTTTCGGCCATCTTTGTCCTCCTTCTTCTGAAGCCTGGCTGCATGACGCATCCTACGTCATCCACAATAGCCAGCATTGAGGTCTTGCACAGGCGCACTACAATACTTTGATCTGCCCTGCTCAGGGCAGATCAATGCGCCTGCGCAAGGCCTCAGTGCCAGCTAGTGTGGAAGATGTAGGATGTGTCATGCACCCAGGCTTTAGAAGAAGGAGGACAAAGATGGCCGAAAGACAAGGTACCAGAGAACAGAGACACCTGTCTGACCGATCTGCACCGCACCAACCCCTTAGGCGAGTGGTAGGTAATATAAAGTGATTTTTATGTTCTACACAGCGGCCTGGGCTCTTTTATATGCAGCATGTTAGAATGCTGTATATAAGAGCCTACTGGTGGTGGCTGCAGCTTATAGGCCCCAAATTTGGTGACAGATTCCCTTTAAATAATTGTATTATGTGTTTTTACTGTCCTTTTGGATTTAATAAAGATTGTTATATTTATATCTAGCATTTCCATTTTCTGGTGTGGCATCCATTATGTGTGAGCTTTTTTCTTCTTCTGTTTTGGTCATATTGTGATCATGCAGCGGTTTTATTGATTTTTGTCTGGGTGTGCACCCCTTTTTTGTATATACAGTAGAACCTCGGTTTACGAGTAACTTGGTGTGCGAGTATTTCGCTATACGAGCAAAGCTTGCTGTAAATTTGTAACGCAGTTTACGAACAAGCTTTGCTATTCGAGCAAATACTCACCGCACACACTTCCGGTTCTGTACTTTAACCGCGCTCTGACCCGCTCTTGCAGTCCGCACAAACATGCACAAACGCGCGCGCGCACACACACACACACACACACACACACACACACACACACACACATACACACACACACACACACACACACACATACACACATACACACATACACACATACACACATACACACATACACACATACACACATATTATGCTCACCTTACCTTCCATTCCATCGCCGATCTCATGGATCTTGTAGTTCGCCGGTACAGGATGTATATCCAGTGACCATCGTGACGATGGAGAAACTTCCGCTGTCAGCTGCTTCTCAAAGGCAGCGCGCTGGGCAATCAGAGGCAAGTGGCTCCTGCCTTTGACGTCAGCACTCTGGCATCGGAAGATCCGGCATCGATCGCAATGGTTACCTGATACACAGCCTGTACCCGTGAACGGCAAGAACCAGGAGGACGGTGATGGAATGGAAGGTATGGTGAGAATAATATGTGTGTGTTTGTACGTGTGTGGAATGGCACAATAGCGGACCAGGATGGGACATTGAACAAGTTGTGGAAGGAATTGTCTGCATTGCAATGATTTCCTGTGGGAAGTATTGCTTTGCTGAACGAGTAAGTTGGTTTAAAAGCACACTCCCAGAACGGATTGTTCTCGTAAACCAAGGTTCCATTGTATATTATTTCTGTACTGTGACATCACTGTGTGTATTATTCCTGGGGATTTGTGGTGTGAACCCACAGGTCTTGGTGCAGTGGGCTTTGCTCAGTAACAGGATGGTGGTTATATTCAGACTCAATGTGGTGATATTTGGACATGGTGTGGCAGCATTATTTTGCAATATATAGTAGTATTATGCGGTGCTCAGCGAGCGTCAGGCCCTGCGGTGCTGAGCGAGCGTCAGGCCCTGCGGTGCTGAGCGAGCATCAGGCCCTGCGGTGCTGAGCGAGCATCAGGCCCTGCGGTGCTCAGCGAGCGTCAGGCCCTGTGGTGCTCTGCGAGCGTCAGGCGCTGCGGTGCTCAGCGAGCGTCAGGCCCTGCGGTGTTCAGCGAGCGTCAGGCCCTGCAGTGCTCAGCGAGCGTCAGGCCCTGCGGTGCTCAGCGAGCATCAGGCCCTGTGATGCTCTGCGAGCGTCAGGCGCTGCGGTGCTCAGCGAGCGTCAGGTGCTGTGGTGCTCTGCGAGTGTCAGGCTCTGCGGTGCTCTGCGAATGTCAGGCCCTGCAGTGCTCTGCGAGTGTCAGGCCCTGCGGTGCTCTGCGAGCGTCAGGGGCTGTGGTGCTCTGCGAGTGTCAGGCACTGTGGTGCTCTGCGAGTGTCAGGCGCTGTGGTGCTCTGCGAGTGTCAGGCGCTGTGGTGCTCTGCGAGTGTCAGGTGCTGCGGTGCTCTGCGAGTGTCAGGTGCTGTGGTGCTCTGCGAGTGTCAGGCGCTGTGGTGCTCTATGAGCATCAGGCATCACACACAGTCACAAAACAGGAGGACAGGCACACAGCACGGCCTAGACTGGTGCTCTGCTGACGGAGCCGCGCCCAGTAATAGTCTATTTACTGGACTGGTAGATGTGTAGCCTGGCTAGAATAAAGATTAATTCATAATGTGTATATATGCCCCCAATAACTTGTATGCCCTCCACTGGCCCCTAGTAACTTGTATGTTCCCCCCAGCAACATATATGCTGTTTATTATGTTAATATTTTATTGTATTTTTTTTAATGGGGGGCCCCATTCGGGACTTTTGCTATGGGGCCCCATGATTTCTATGTACGCCCCTGGCGGTGTCATACATTTGTATGAACCCCCTGTTCTAATAACCGGTCCACTACTGTCACCCCCAACCTTTAACCTGCTGGGGGCCAAAAGATTGCAAAGTGTTGGTGCTCTTCTAAACGTAAGTGCAGGAAACCTGGGAAGCATTTTACCCAATATTGGGTCATTAGTCCAAATGGCCCAGTGTTTTTGTAAAATGTTCCTTATTTTTATGCTGTCAGAACAGTAAGTAGTGACAAAATTGTTACTGTGGGAATAATCACAATCAGACAGTTTTGTTTTGTATGTAATTAAAGCCCCCTGCTTCAATTTGCTAGAATCAACAAAAGCTTTGATTAGCATTTTGGGATATTGCTTGTCCAAAAACCTCTCAGAATGGATCTTGGACTGTTTCACAAAATCAGTGTGCAGGGTACAATTTTTTTCTTATTCGCTTAAACTGATTGGATGGTATGTTGCGCATCCATTTATAGTAGTGCCCAATATTATAGTGAGCATAACTGTTTACATTGACCTTTTTAAAAAACGTTTTGGTCAGAATGCAATTCCCATCGTGGAAAATGGTGAGATCGAGGAAGTCTACACTAGTATTGCTCAAGATTGGTGTCTTGCTAAATTCTCCTAAAAAGGGGGCTGAAAGCTTGTACTTACGAAGCGCTCACTGATATCCTAATCAGGCATGAATACTAAGATTCTTTATAGCAAGATACTATATATTTTAATAGCACATGAATAGTCAATGGTACATAGGCATTAGAACTACTTTATAAATCATAGAATCTTATACAATAACAGAAATATGCATCAACATTACCGTTTATGTTGTAGCAACCCTTTCTCATCGGAGGGACTCGATTAGTGATAAGGAAACAACATGGCAATTGCATCACAGGAACAGTGCGTCCACTTGAGCGTCCTGGAAATGTTCCTAATCATTAAGCGAGTCCTGTCTTTTTATAGGAAAATTTGTAGTCATGTGCAAATGCAGTATTGCAATTGTGACCAGCATGTGACAGCTGAGTCATGTTCATGTAACTTGACCACAAGCTGCTGTGGGCACCAGTAGCTTCCTGCACATTTCCTGCACATTTAGCCAGTTGACAACTGGCCGACCACAGTTTCCTGGAGATATTGCAAGGAGCCGTGAATTTTACATGCCGGTTTCCTTGCACCTGTTGTCAACTAACCACGAATTTCCTAACTGTGGAACTGTAAATGTTACTTCCTGATAATCGTGGTTTTGCTTAAGATCTGTTTGACACGTATTCTTCATCATGGTAAAAATGGGTCAGACAGAGGACATCTCTCTTTGATACTGAATAAATGATGGATCAAATAATATCTTGGATCACTATCTTTTGATTATGATCCCTATCTAAATCACACTCATTCTTCAGTCATATCACATTGGTATCACAATTGGTGACAATTTTAGGCCCCAATTGTTATCTATTGCAGACATGAAAATATCGATATTATTGGCAGAGTAGTCCCAAATAATAAAAAGGTCATCAATGTACCATTTATATAGCACAATGTGACCTGATAAATCATTGTTATAGATAAAAATGGCCTCGAAGGTGGCCATAAACAAATTTGCACAAGTAGGTGCCACCTTCGAGCCCATTGCGGTCCTAAGTGTCTGTTGGTACATGTTATCCTTGAATGTGAAGTAATTATTATGTAGAATGAATGACATGCCTTGCAAAATAAACTGTTTCTGTATTGGAGGAATCCTGTCATCCGTTTCCAGAAAAAAATCAAAACATAATAAACCCAAATTGTGGGGAATATTAGAATAGAGAACAGAGACATCCAGGGAGATGAAAACAAAAGAATCTTTCCATGGAATGTCATTAACCAAACCTATAAGTTGGGTAGAATCCCTTAGATAGCTGTCCATTCTATTAACATGGGGCTGCATTATAAAGTCGATGTATGACGCTAAATTGGATGTTAAGGAACCGATACCTGAGATTATCGGACGACCCGAGGGTTTAGATAAATTTTTGTGTATTGTTGGCAGATGGTAGAAAAATGCCATAGCAGGGTTAACTAACGTGAGGAATTTTTCTCTGTCTTGTTTAAAATATTAGAGGCAATGGCTCATTTAATAATGTTGTTATCTTCTAAAACAGCTAGTTGATAATCCTTTTGTGTCGCCCGCCGGTAATTCATGGGATCGGATAGGATTCTGAAAGCCTCTGCTATTTAGTCTGATTTATTCTGTAGGACATCCCCCCCTTTTATTCGCTGGTCTGATGATATCATTATTCCCTATTAGAGTTTAATGCCCTCTTTTCAGATCTGGATAAGTTATAAGGAATATTTCCGCATTGGCTTTTTAACAGGTTGAAATCCTGAAGCACCATTTCACATAATGTGTGTAAATTGTGTCCTTTACTTTCCGTTGGATAAAAATGAGAGGTCCTTCTAAGGTCAGTGTGTAAGAATTGATCAGTGACCGAATCACCTAAAAGTGCACTATTGGATGTCGCCCTACCTGCCATAATGGTGTAGTGTCTCTGCACAGTCAATTTTCTAACAAATAGCTGTAGATCGGTAAATAAATCAAATTCTTTTATATTAAAAGTGGGACAAAAAGAAAGGCCCTTATTAAGTAAAGAAATTTCTGTAGTAGTAGGTGTATAATCTGAAAGATGAAATATATTATTTGTCTTATTTAAGCATCTAGCAGATAACCTTTTTTCCCTTTTTTGCTTTGTTTTGGCTCCAGTTCTGGTCCCTCTGTAACGCTTTTTCTTTTTACCGACTTTGGAGTTAGATAATTGGTTATCACATTGTTCTGACCGGGGATGGCCTTGGGTAAAAAAAGCACCAAAGCTGCAGCATTAGTGGAATTATCAATAGTGATAAGTTTATTATGATCAGGTAGTGTAGAGGATGAACCAGGGGTTGCAGTAAAATCCTATATATTATCATGAATGGTGAGATCAAGCAAATCAAATGAAGTATTGTTACATGTATTAGATACTAGAGGGTTAGTATATCTATCAGATGCCAGAGGGTTAAGGCCCAGTCACATACAACGACTTTCCAGCGATCCCGAAAACGATGCAACCTGATAGAGATCGCAGGTAAGACGCTGGGAGGTCGCAGGTGAGATGTCACACAGTCAGACCTTACCAACGATGCAGGAACGATACAGGTCGCAGTAGCGACCTGTATAACAATCTCAGCAGTCACTGTGACCCTGTCACACAATGTCAAACACAGCGATGTGTCCTGCCCAGCAGGACATCGCCTTTGAAGAAAATTGCCTGGACCATTCTGCAATGACTAGAGATCTCACAGCAGGGGCCTGATCGCTGGTAGGTGTCACACATAACAAGATCGCTAACGGGATCGCTACTGCGTCACAGAAACCGTGACTCAGCTGCGATCTCGCTAGCAATCTCGTTATGTGTGACGGTACTTTTAGATACAGAGTCAACTATTCCAATCTCCTTAATGGAATTAGCTGCCATCAAAGAAACCACATCTCTTTCCTCAATTTTTTGCGTCTGAATGATAGCCAAATACTGTTGTGTATCAGTGTTCAATTTGTCTGTATTGGTATCAAAAACCTTATTAACATCCAAGGACAGAGTATTTGCCCCCATAAGTGTTGTTCTAGTAGTTATAAGAGCAATAGAAGAAATGTGTACTTTAATAACCTCAATAGAAGAAGGAAGAGATGAGTATTTCTCAAGGACTGTAGGGGGGGTATTGGTCCATACAGGAGGGGGTCGCTTGGACAATGTTTTGTGAACTATTGTCTCCAACACTGGCTAGCAGTGGAGAAGACACACTAGGATCAGCAGAATGTGATCTACAGTCATGGCCAAAAGTTTTGAGAATGCAACAAATATTCATTTTTACAAAGTCTACTGCTTAGGTTTTACTAATATCAATTTGCATCTACTCCAGAATGTCATAAAGAGTGATCAGCTTAACAGCAATTACTTGCAAAGTCAATATTGGCTAAGAAAATGAACTTTAACCCCACAAAACACATTTCAACATCATTGCATTCCTGCCTTAAAAGGAGCAGCTAACATTGTTTTAGTGATTTTTCCATTAATGCAGGTGTGGGTGTTGATGAGGACAGGGCTGGCGATCAGTCAGTCATGATTAAGAATGACACCACTGGTCACTTTAAAAGGAGGCTGGTGCTTGGTATCATTGTTTCTCTTTAGTTAACCATGGTTATCTCTAAAGAAACACGTGCAGCCATCATTGCTCTGCACAAAAATGGCCTAACAGGGAAGAGTATCGCAGCTACAAAGATTGCACCTCAGTCAACAATCTATCGCATCATCAAGAGAGAACTTCCATTGTTGCCAAAAAGGCTCCAGGGCGCCCAAGAAGGACCAGCAAATGCCAGGACCGTATCTTAAAACTGTTTCGGCTGCAGGATCGGACTACCAGCAGTGCCGAGCTAGCTCAGCAATGGCAGCAGGCTGGTGTGAGTGCTTCTGCACGTACTGTGAGGCGGAGACTGCTTGAGCAAGGCCTGGTTTCAAGGAGGGCAGCAAAGAAGCCACTTCTCTCCAGAAAAAACATCAGGGACCGACTGATATTCTGCAAAAGGTATAGGGAGTGGACTGCTGAGGACTGGGGTAAAGTCATTTTCTCAGATGAATCCCCTTTTCGATTGTTTGGGACATCTGGAAACAGCTTATTAGGAGAAGAAGAGGTGAGCGCTACCACCAGTCTTGTCTCATGCCAACTGTTAAGCATCCTGAAACGATTCATGTGTGGGGTTGCTTCTCAGCCAAGGGAATCGGCTCACTCACAGTCTTGCCTAAAAACACAGCCATGAATAAAGAATGGTACCAGAATGTCCTCCAAGAGCAACTTCTCCCAACTGTCTAAGAGCAGTTTGGCGCCCAACAATGCCTTTTCCAGCATGATGGAGCACCTTGCCATAAAGCAAAGGTAATCACTAAATGGCTCATGGAACAAAACATAGAGATTTTGGGTCCATGGCCTGGAAACTCCCCAGATCTTAATCCCATTGAGAACTTGTGGGCAATCATCAAGAGACGGGCGGACAAACAAAAAACAACAAATTCTGGCAAAATGCAAGCATTGCTTATGCAAGAATGGACAGCTATCAGTCAAGATTTGGTCCAGAAGTTGATTGAGAGCATGCCAGGGAGAATTGCAGAGGTCCTGAAGAAGAAGGGTCAACACTGCAAATATTGACTTGCTGCATTAACTCATTCTAACTGTCAATATAACCTTTTGGTGCTCATAATATGATTGAAATTATATTTCTGTATGTGATATAAATGTGGCACCCTGGACAAGCCAGGTCGTCACAGGTACTGCAACAACACACCCCACACCCCGAGATAGGTACATCAGTCACACACAAATCCTTTTTGCCTCCCTCCAGGGGCTGATGTCCACACCAGGTGGGGTGGAGCCAGGCGGTTGGCCCCACCCACTGAGGAGTTCACAGTCCTGGAGGCGGGAAAGGAAGTCAGTGTAGTGGAGGAAAGTTCAGTTAAGGAGAGTAAAAGTGAAGGAGCAAGAAGTAGTAGTTGAGGAGAAAGAGCAGACTGACCGTGTCTGGGTACGTGGCCCGGGCACATACAGCAAGGTTGGCGGACAGTGGTGGCCGTCTGCAGGAGAGGCCGATCGACGCGGAACCGTAGGACCGGGGACGGGCGGTGGCCTGCCGGTACCAAACCGGGGAGCGAAGAGAAGCCAGCACAAACCGGCAGGGCCTACGGACCCCGACCAGGCTTGGAGTCGCCGTTAAACCGGTCAAATCCGTTAGCGACTGGAACCTCCGGGGTTTCCTAGCAGTAAAGACCCGATAGAAGGCAACTGTCCAAACCGAGAAAGGGAAATACAGCTACCGCCACAGCTATAATTCCCAGGGCCAGAGCCTGCGGGCAAAAGGGGCTCCTCCGGACCCGAGCGCGGTGAGCACAGCGGCCCCCCTCCCCGCCCGCGACATAAACATCAGACAAACACAATTAAAAACCAGAGGGCAACAGATCATGTGAAAAAATAATTTTGGTGTCATTCTCAAAACTTTTGGCCATGACTGTAATGCTACTGAATTGCTGAAACCTAGTCTTTTTATATCTACTGTTGGTGAAACATCTTGTATGATTAGAACCACTCATGGTGGAGCATATTGGTTCACCAATAGTAGGGTTTTTCGGAGTAGGTTGAGGAATATCCTGTTTGGATAGTACATGATAATTCTCCCTGTCTCTTTGTAATTATTTTAGACTTGTTACTAATAGTCTCTGTGAGATCCTCTGTAAAACAGCCGCCTCTTACATTGGGCTCCACTACAGAAGCTAGTAGTCAAGCTACTTTTTCCCTAAACCACACAGTACAAACCAAAGCCAAAAACCACGAGACAGAACAATGCTCATGATCTTCAAAAGTGGATATTACAATTGTCCCTGCTATCTCAACTGTGTGAGATCTTAGATGCCCAACAAGTTCTGATTTCCAATTAAAACATTTCCCAGTCTGAACATGAAAATAGATTCTTCCTTGTGTGACGTTTCTGATGTCTAACAAGGTATGATTTCTCACTAAAACCTTTCCCACACTCTGAACATGAAAATGGTTTCTCCCCTGTGTGAGATCTTTGATGTCTAAGAAAATCTGAATTCCGAATAAAACATTTCCCACACGCTGAACATGAAAATGGCTTCTCTCCAGTGTGAAGTCTTTGATGCCAAACAAGTTCTGCTTTCTGAATAAAACATTTCCCACACTCTGAACATGAAAATGGCTTCTCTCCTGTGTGAGATCTTTGATGCTCAACAAGTTCTGATTTTCGAATAAAACATTTACCACACTCTGAACATGAAAATGGTTTCTCCCCTGTGTGAGATCTTTGATGTCTAATAAGACTTGATTTCCAATTAAAACAATTTCCACACTCTGAACATGAAAATAGCTTCTTCCCAGTCTGATATTTTTGATAATCCATAAGGTTTGATTTTCGAGCAAAACATTTCTCACATTCAGGAGATGAAAACGGATTTTCATGTGTCTGAACTTTTTGAAGGTTAACAAGATGTGTGATTTCTTGGTAAAACATTTCCCACATTTTGAACATGAAAATGGTTTCTCCTTTCTATGAGCCATTTCATGTTCCACATCCCTTCTGTAAGTTTTATTTTGCTGACAATTCTGTGATAAATCGGAATTTTGGACTTCTTTGAAAAGATCAGATGATAAAGCTTTCCGAGGAAGGACTGGAGGTAAATCTGGGACAGCAGCATGCTCTTCATATGTATCATGTGTGATCCTTTCAGCATCTGTTATAAATTCTGAAGATATAAGATTTCCATCTGAACTCCCATTACAGTCATCGGCTAAAAATAAACACAATATTATTATTTTTTAATGATATTATCTTGAAAGTAAATTTACTTTTTTAAACCCGAAAATAAATTAAATTAGGAAAAAATGTATTCTGAATCTGTTGTCCAATTTCGCCATCTAAAGGCCGCGTTACATGCAACGACATCGCTAACGAGATATCGCTAGGGTGACGGAATTCGTGACGCACATCCGGCATCGTTAGCGACGTCGTTGCGTGTGACACTTACGAGCAACCGCTAACGATCCCAAATACTCACCAAATCGTTGATTGTTGACACGTCGTTCATTTTCAAAATATCGTTGCTCATTCTGGGCGCAGGTTGTTCGTCCTTCCTGAGGCAGCACACATCGCTACGTGTGAAACCACGGGAATGACGAACAACAGCGTTCCTGAGTCCTCCGGCAACGAGGTGGAAGTATCGTTCTTGTGGCTGCTCTCCGCCCCTCCGCTTCTATTGGTGACCTGCTGTGTGACGTCACTGTGACTCCGCATGAACCGGCGCCTTAAGAATGAGGTTGTTTGCCGGCCACAGTGACGTCATTAGGAAGGTAGGTTCGTGTGACGCTTACCTATGATATTGTTCGCCATGGGCAGCGATTTGCCCGTGATGCACAAACAACGGGGCAGGTGCTATTGCTAGAGATGTCGCAGCATGTAAAGTGGTCTTAAGAGTTACATCTTTGTTAATGCGGATCTCCCATTCCTAGCAACAATCCTCTGGAATGTGCTACAGTAAATAATCTGATTGTCACAATGGGACTGCAGGATAATGAGGGACAGGGGGCTCCTATACTGTCCCTCACGCTAGGGGACCCGAAGCTATTGCTAACCTCTGGATTACCCCTGAAGATGGAGACGCCAAAGTCCCATACCTTAGTATTCTCCTGACCAGATCTAATCTGTTATGCCCCCCGGGAAGGAAGGGCCAGTAGTATGATGGAAACACAGATTAAAAAAGATGGTAAACACAGATTAAGACAGACAGGCTATATTGCAAACTCACAGAAATAAACAGTGAGAGATTAAAGAGAAAAGCAAGAGCAGGAAGGCAGCGATAAAAAGAGAACAACCACAGCTTACAGCAATAATGCACAACAACTACCTGTAAGTCTGGATCACAACTCCTCACCAGACCAGTACAGGTAAATTATAGCTGGCATTAATGAAATAGCCCAGCCAGCATATACAGAAAGGGAGAGAATGATACTGGCTCCCCTACAGCATGTGATCAAAGACATTAACAAGTAGCCTAGCAGAGAATAACTCTTGCTAGACTGCCCAAGCCTGTGGTTCGACGCCTGCGTCTTCCTGCGCTGCTCACAGACATCAGAGAAGTTAACATGTAGAGTACTAGAATCTATCATTTCCACAGATCCTGAAACCGCCATGACAGTTGTCAAAACCTGCAAAGAGCTCCTTGTAATATTGACCAACAGCATAGACAATTTAAAGAAACTTTTTCGAAGACTAAGGGGTACTTTGCACGCTGCGACATCGCTAGCCGATGATAGCAATGCCGAGCGCGATAGTACCCGCCCCCGTCGCACATGCGATATCTTGTGATAGCTGCCGTACGAACATTATCGCTACGGCAGGTTCACACGCACTTACCTGCCCTGCGACGTCGCTCTGGCCGGCGACCCACCTCCTTCCTAAGTAGGCGGGTCGTGCGACGTCACAGCGACATCACACGGCAGGCGGCCAATAGAAGCGGAGGGGCGGAGAAAAGCGGGACGTAAACATTCCGCCCACCTCCTTCCTTCCGCATAGCTTCTGGAGGCAGGTAGAAGATGTTCCTCTCTCCTTCGGCTTCAAACACAGCGATGTGTGCTGCCACAGGAACGAGGAACAACATCGTACCTGTCGCTGCAGCGAAATTATGTAAATGACCGACACTACACAGATCACCGATTTACGACGCTTTTGCGATCGTTTATCGGTGCATCTAGGCTTTACACGTTGCGCCGTCGTTACTGGCACCGGATGTGCGTCATTTTCGATTTGACCCCGACGATATCGCAGTAGCGATGTCGGAACGTGCAAAGTACCCCTAATATAATAGTTACAGACAGATGCCGGATTTTTAATAGAGTTGTCCGGGATTGTAAAATTGATGGCCTATCCTTAAGGCCACATCTCACTAAGCGACATCGCTAGCGACATCGCTGCTGAGTCACAGTTAATGTGACGCAACAGTGATCTTGCTAGCGATGTCGCTGTGTGTGACATCCAGCAACGACCTGGCCCCTGCTGTGAGGTCGCTGGTCGTTCCTGAATGTCCTGGACCATTTTTTGGTTGTTGCTCTCCCGCTGTGAAGCACATATCGCTGTGTTTGACAGCGAGAGAGCAACGATCTGAATGTGCAGGGAGCCGGCTTCTGCGGACACTGGTAACCAAGGTACACATCGGGTAACCAAGCAAATCTAGAAGCTGCGGATGCTGGAAACCCTTACCAGCGTCCGCAGCTTCTAGAAGCCGGCTCCCTGCACACGTAGCCAAGGTACACATCGGGTAACTATAAGCAAAGCGCTTTGCTTAGTAACCCGATGTGTACTATGGTTACCAAGCACAGCGTCGTTACACAGGTCGCTGGTGGCTGGTGGCTAATCTCTGATCGCTGTGGAGATCTGCCTGATTGACAGCTCACCAGCGGCCATGTAGCGACGCTCCAGCGATCCCTGCCAGGTCAGATCGCTGGAGCGTTGTTAAGTGTGACGGTACCTTTAGGCTTTCTAACCAAAGCAGGTAGCAGGGTCTTGCGGTCTGTGCAGATAAACATTAGGGCTCTAATTCATGAATACCAGCGATGGACACTGAAAAATGACGTCAGGGACTGGAGTGGAATCTCTGTCATAGGGAATGCCGCAGTTTGTTATGAATTAGAGAAGCGGTAGCTTCACACCCTTCTTCTGGCCAACCTACAAAAGTCGCACAATTCCAATTTGCTCTCCCTTTCCCCTAATGCCAGCCTGTGCCCTGTTCAGTTTAGACTTCTGCAATTAAGATACCTTTGGTTACATCATGTCACATGAATTTGAAGTCATCAGAGGTTCTTAAACAATCAACCTTAGAATACAACTGATGGGGTCCCTAAGAGAGTGGGGTTCCTGAGAAATTGCGCAATTTGCCTCCTTCCAATTCTGGCCCTGACTGGAACTAGGGTTTTTTTTGAGTAGGGCTTATATTTCAAGCATTCTCCAAAAATCCCACAAAATCGTGCTAGGTCTTATTTTCGGTGTAGGTCGTCTTTTTGGAGAAACAGGGTATTCATGAACCCTCTGCAGATCTTTGAGTTGCCTTCATAACAACATAGAGAAGGCACTAGAAACAAACAGCAGAAGAAGCAGAAGAAGCAAAGAAAATACAGCTGAAAAAAAACACAGCAGAAAGTCTAAAAATGTAAACACAAAATTAGTGCAGAAAGTACATGAGTAGATATCTCTTACTGGATAGAGCTGGAGGAAACAGATCCTGAGGAACATCGGGATCTTCTTGTTTACAGTCCTGTGGGAGAAGAGGACGGGGACATCTCTCTGGTGTTGTCCTCTTACTGGATAGAACTGGAGGAGACACATACAGGGACTGAATTCATTCCTTACATACAGATAATTATAGGCCGTGTGTATTTAGTCCTGTCTATTACCTGGTGATGTGAGGGGCTGGGGAACCTCCATCATGACGTCCTTGTACAGATCTTTGTGTCCTTCTAAATACTCCCACTCCTCCATGGAGAAATAGACGGTGACGTCCTGACACCTTATAGGAACCTGACACATACAATGATACCGTCACCCCCCGATCCCTTCATAGCGTTACTGTATAATGTCCCAGTATTCCCAGCAGTGTCACCTCTCCAGTCAGCAGCTCAATCATCTTGTAGGTGAGTTCTAGGATCTTCTGGTCATTGATGTCCTCATGTATCGGGGGGTGAGGTGGAGGCCCCGTGATTGGGCTCAGGGGTCTTCCCCATCCCTCAGACACAGGGGCCTGACAGCGCTCACTAGAGGTCTTCTTCACTACTGTGTAATCCTGGTTATGGAGAGACACAGTAATAAATCTCACTCCAGACATTTCCAGAGTCCTCACCTCTCCAGTTCTGTCCATCTGTTATTCCCATAGATAAGAATGGTGTAATGTGACGTCATCAGAATCTCTCACCTCTCCAGTAAGCCGGAAGAGGATCTCTAGGGTGAGGTGTAATATCCTCTCCGCAATCTTGTCCCTCTCCATATCCATCCTTCACGGGGCAATCAGGAGAATTCTCTTATATAGAAGATCTCCACTGAGAGGATCCGATATTATAAGGACCTGAATGGGGAGAAGATGACAATGTAACATCATAAAGAATCCGTAATAATACAATTACTGGAGAGAATAAGGGGAAACATATAATGAGAACATTCTGGGGGAATATTATACTGTGGGGGCTGAGGACTGAGGGCCGAAAGGGGCCGGGGACCGAGGGCCGAAAGGGGCCGGGGACCGAGGGCCGAAAGGGGCCGGGGACCGAGGGCAGAAAGGGGCCGGGGACCGAGGGCAGAAAGGGGCCGGGGACCGAGGGCAGAAAGGGGCCGGGGACTGAGGGCAGAAAGGGGCCGGGGACTGAGGGCAGACGGGTTTCCTCACTTCCAGCCTCTCATAGTTGGGGTGTTTGTATCTATGAGAGGAAAAGGAACAAAAACCTCACAATTCATAGAAATCAGAGAGAGAAAAACACCAAGAAAAGTCTCAGAGCTGAAAGAGTTAATGCCGCCTGCCCCAGTAATGGGGAATCTCCACACACCTCCACCTGCAGAGCCGCACACTAGATATATAATACCCTGCACCTACCTCCACCTGCAGAGCCGCACACTAGATATATAATACCCTGCACCTACCTCCTCCTGCAGAGCCGCACACTAGATATATAATAACCTGCACCTACCTCCACCTGCAGAGCCGCACACTAGATATATAATACCCTGCACCTACCTCCACCTGCAGAGCCGCACACTAGATATATAATACCCTGCACCTACCTCCACCTGCAGAGCCGCACACTAGATATATAATACCCTGCACCTACCTCCACCTGCAGAGCCGCACACTAGATATATAATACCCTGCACCTACCTCCACCTGCAGAGCCGCACACTAGATATATAATACCCTGCACCTACCTCCACCTGCAGAGCCGCACACTAGATATATAATACCCTGCACCTACCTCCACCTGCAGAGCCGCACACTAGATATATAATACCCTGCACCTACCTCCACCTGCAGAGCCGCACACTAGATATATAATACCCTGCACCTACCTCCACCTGCAGAGCCGCACACTAGATATATAATACCCTGCACCTACCTCCACCTGCAGAGCCGCACACTAGATATATAATACCCTGCACCTACCTCCACCTGCAGAGCCGCACACTAGATATATAATACCCTGCACCTACCTCCTCCTGCAGAGCCGCACACTAGATATATAATACCCTGCACCTACCTCCACCTGCAGAGCCGCACACTAGATATATAATACCCTGCACCTACCTCCACCTGCAGAGCCGCACACTAGATATATAATACCCTGCACCTACCTCCTCCTGCAGAGCCGCACACTAGATATATAATACCCTGCACCTACCTCCTCCTGCAGAGCCGCACACTAGATATATAATACCCTGCACCTACCTCCTCCTGCAGAGCCGCACACTAGATATATAATACCCTGCACCTACCTCCTCCTGCAGAGCCGCACACTAGATATATAATACCCTGCACCTACCTCCACCTGCAGAGCCGCACACTAGATATATAATACCCTGCACCTACCTCCACCTGCAGAGCCGCACACTAGATATATAATACCCTGCACCTACCTCCACCTGCAGAGCCGCACACTAGATATATAATACCCTGCACCTACCTCCACCTGCAGAGCCGCACACTAGATATATAATACCCTGCACCTACCTCCTCCTGCAGAGCCGCACACTAGATATATAATACCCTGCACCTACCTCCACCTGCAGAGCCGCACACTAGATATATAATACCCTGCACCTACCTGCTCCTGCAGAGCCGCACACTAGATATATAATACCCTGCACCTACCTCCACCTGCAGAGCCGCACACTAGATATATAATACCCTGCACCTACCTCCACCTGCAGAGCCGCACACTAGATATATGGCTGCTCTGTGCTTACAGGACCTGTGATGATGTCACATGGAGGGGAGGAGTCAGGGGTCACATGGTCAGCTCCTCAGTGTATGCAGGGCTCTGCTGTGCTGGGTGTCATGGCGCTGGGTGAGGGGAGGTTATGTCAGGGGGTCACAGTGAGGTAATGGAGGCTGTATGTAGACAGGACACATCCTGGAAGCCGTGGACGGACATGGAGCAGATATCCTGGAAATCCAGGGATGAGCAGTGAGGTCTGAGGGGGCAGTGGCCACAGCTGTTTCTAGATTGTTCCAGAACTATTTACCCCGGCCACAGTAAGCGACGAAGCTGAAGTTGGTTTCTTATTCGTTAGTTTATTTGGCAATTTAGTATTTTCAGTTTTTTACAAATTTACATATATAGTGTGAAAAAACAATCCCTTTAAAAATTCAATTTTTTATTAAATATATCTTAAAAATTCCCAAGTGATTCACCTATCTAGAATTTATCAGGGTAATATAAATATACACCAGGGTAGCCACCCCTGTACCAGATACAATCAGAGGCAGTAAAGCCGGGGGTATGGGATCCCAAATGGGATTAATCTGGCCCTATTAGGACCTACCACCTCACACCTTCCTACCGACGGAGGTAAATCACCTTAACTTAGCCGGGCGCCCCCGTTCCTCGGTGGCTATCCCTGACTTACCCTAATATATACCCTACCATATGAGGAGAAATGCCTGAACAAGTAACCTCTATATTATTGGTTGGACTCCTTCCCCCACCACGCAGCCTAAGGAGGGGGCAAATATAGCTCCACCCGTTTAATATGCTCCAATTCAGCTGGTCATTATTCATATACAGGGAGAAAAGATGCCACTACCCCTTTATTCAATTAATATGCTCAAATTCAGCTGGTCATTAATTCATATATAGGGATAATACATACCCCAACCAACTGTCTAAATAATATGCTCAAAATCAGCTGGTCATTGGTTTATATACAGGGAATAGGTACCAAGTCTGTCTAGTTCATATACTCAATTTCAACTGACCGTTTAATTCATATGTTCAAATACCAAACATCATAGTACTCTGTTATTTCTGGTCAGTCATTAGGCTCAAATATAAACACAGCTGATCCTAAATTCAGAAATAACCATATCAAATACCATGTATCCAGCTGATATATTCTAATTAAATTGGTCATCCATTAAATAAGCAGGGACACTAGGTACCATAGCGCCCCGATATCTAGATCAGGTCGGTATACCCCAATTTTGACCAGAATAAATTCAGATGCAGGGGAGAAAATAGTCCAATTACCAGGTCATCCCAAAAAAAAAATTTTTTTAAGATAACACATTAAACTTGCTTTCAAGCAAATCCCAACCTCTGGAACGATGCCAGTCTATACAATCAGTACACATGAATAAATATCATTTTAAGCTGATAAATTAACTTCCCTTTATCAAGTGCATCCGCACTGCCTCGACGCGTTTCTCCGCCCTCTAATCCGGTTCATCAGGAGGCCCAGGGAGACAGGGAAAGATTCTAATGATAATGCATGTCTTCATATGGCAGCAGCCGCTGCCATTATGCCGGCAGCTTAAATAGACCATATCAAACAGACGAGAGTAACATAGTCCCAGGTGTACAATAATGGGCTTCTGTCTCAAATTGGTATAGTGCGCATGTCCATTTTCATTCTACCGCTAGAGCATGCGAGGTACACATTGCGCATGCTCCACGGTCATACCTCATTAATTCATGACTCATTACTATTGATGCGAGCAGTCAACGCCCACACACCCCGAACACGGGCGCGCTGCCATAACAACAGGCAGACCTGTCAAACCGCGCTCAGAAAAGATGCCAAAACAATCCTCCCCTATGTTGTGTACTTAAAGACGCATATGATCCTGTGCAGACAGTCGCCAAACCTTGGTGCATTTGCTACCGTACTATAGTCCGGGACCAAAGCCAGATATCATTCAGTGATACAAGTAATAAAGGATGACAATGACACTATCCGCAGGCATTTTTGTAATATGGCAGCGCTATCATATAAGTACAAGCATAAAGGAACAGAACAGTGAAATATAAATTCTGAAAATTAAAGTAAATAAGCAGGATCATTGGATAGTGCACACGTCATCTGCAAAACCCTGCAGATATTATGCAGAGTAACCCTATCAATCATGTTAAAGATCTGCAGGAAAAATTAAAATACATGATAGAAACAACTGCAGCCTACAGTATTCAGCTGTAAGGTGGTTACAGACATACTGCACACCATATAAAGAAAGCATCCTTTGCAGATTCCTTTCATCATAGGGGTGGTGGGGGGGGAGGGTGAGGGGGGGGGGGGAGAGGGATTAAATATTCCCAAAATCTTTAACATGATTGATAGGGTTACTCTGCATAATATCTGCAGGGTTTTGCAGATGACGTGTGCACTATCCAATGATCCTGCTTATTTACTTTAATTTTCAGAATTTATATTTCACTGTTCTGTTCCTTTATGCTTGTACTTATATGATAGCGCTGCCATATTACAAAAATGCCTGCGGATAGTGTCATTGTCATCCTTTATTACTTGTATCACTGAATGATATCTGGCTTTGGTCCCGGACTATAGTACGGTAGCAAATGCACCAAGGTTTGGCGACTGTCTGCACAGGATCATATGCGTCTTTAAGTACACAACATAGGGGAGGATTGTTTTGGCATCTTTTCTGAGCGCGGTTTGACAGGTCTGCCTGTTGTTATGGCAGCGCGCCCGTGTTCGGGGTGTGTGGGCGTTGACTGCTCGCATCAATAGTAATGAGTCATGAATTAATGAGGTATGACCGTGGAGCATGCGCAATGTGTACCTCGCATGCTCTAGCGGTAGAATGAAAATGGACATGCGCACTATACCAATTTGAGACAGAAGCCCATTATTGTACACCTGGGACTATGTTACTCTCGTCTGTTTGATATGGTCTATTTAAGCTGCCGGCATAATGGCAGCGGCTGCTGCCATATGAAGACATGCATTATCATTAGAATCTTTCCCTGTCTCCCTGGGCCTCCTGATGAACCGGATTAGAGGGCGGAGAAACGCGTCGAGGCAGTGCGAATGCACTTGATAAAGGGAAGTTAATTTATCAGCTTAAAATGATATTTATTCATGTGTACTGATTGTATAGACTGGCATCGTTCCAGAGGTTGGGATTTGCTTGAAAGCAAGTTTAATGCGTTATCTTAAAAAAATTTTTTTTTTGGGATGACCTGGTAATTGGACTATTTTCTCCCCTGCATCTGAATTTATTCTGGTCAAAATTGGGGTATACCGACCTGATCTAGATATCGGGGCGCTATGGTACCTAGTGTCCCTGCTTATTTAATGGATGACCAATTTAATTAGAATATATCAGCTGGATACATGGTATTTGATATGGTTATTTCTGAATTTAGGATCAGCTGTGTTTATATTTGAGCCTAATGACTGACCAGAAATAACAGAGTACTATGATGTTTGGTATTTGAACATATGAATTAAACGGTCAGTTGAAATTGAGTATATGAACTAGACAGACTTGGTACCTATTCCCTGTATATAAACCAATGACCAGCTGATTTTGAGCATATTATTTAGACAGTTGGTTGGGGTATGTATTATCCCTATATATGAATTAATGACCAGCTGAATTTGAGCATATTAATTGAATAAAGGGGTAGTGGCATCTTTTCTCCCTGTATATGAATAATGACCAGCTGAATTGGAGCATATTAAACGGGTGGAGCTATATTTGCCCCCTCCTTAGGCTGCGTGGTGGGGGAAGGAGTCCAACCAATAATATAGAGGTTACTTGTTCAGGCATTTCTCCTCATATGGTAGGGTATATATTAGGGTAAGTCAGGGATAGCCACCGAGGAACGGGGGCGCCCGGCTAAGTTAAGGTGATTTACCTCCGTCGGTAGGAAGGTGTGAGGTGGTAGGTCCTAATAGGGCCAGATTAATCCCATTTGGGATCCCATACCCCCGGCTTTACTGCCTCTGATTGTATCTGGTACAGGGGTGGCTACCCTGGTGTATATTTATATTACCCTGATAAATTCTAGATAGGTGAATCACTTGGGAATTTTTAAGATATATTTAATAAAAAATTGAATTTTTAAAGGGATTGTTTTTTCACACTATATATGTACTTTTTGACTATCCTAAATTTATTTTGATTTTTACAAATTTAACAACACAAATAACACATCACAATAATACAATACAATGCACTGATGTGCCCTAATATAAATACACTCAAAATCAGCTGCGAAAATTATAAAACTGGCAAAAAAAATGGGCATTAAAGTATGTTAGTGAAAGGGTAAAATGGCTTTGGGCCACTGATCTAACACCATAAATGCATATCTAGTGACGCCCCTATTCAAACTCAAGTGACTCCAGCCTGGCCCAAAGGGGTTCTGGGCATCAGAACTGGCATCAAAGTGGGCACACAGCCAATTTTCACAGATTTGAATAAGTAACTGGTATTTTTAAGGGGTTAAATAGCTTTGGGCCACTGATCTCACACCACATTTACATACCTAGTGATGCCACACATCAAATTCAGATCACTCCAGCCTGGCCCAAACAGGTTCTGGGCATCAGAACTGGCATCAAAGTGGACAAACTCCCAGTTTTCACAGATTTGAATAAGTAACTGGTGTTTTGGAGGGGTTAAATGGCTTTGGGCCATTTATATCTTGCCATAAGTGCATATCTAGTGATTCCACACATCAAATTCATGTTACTCCAGCCTGGCCTAAATGGGCTCTGGGCAGGGCCGGCTCCAGGTTTTTGTGGGCCCTGGGTGAAAGTGTCTCAGTGGGCCCCATCCACACAGAGACATGCACAGATACATACACATACAGGCATACGTACACATGTATATTTAAAGAGAAATTCACAAAAACACATATAAATAGACATAAATATAGACACAGTCATATACACTGACATACGAGCAAAGCTTGCTGTAAATTTGTAACTCGGTTTACGAGAAATCTTTGCTGTACGAGCAAAATACTCACCGCACACACTTCCGGTCCCGTACATGCACCGCGCTCTGACCCGCTCTTGCAGTCCACACAAACACACACAAGCACACACAAGCACACACAAGCACACACAAGCACACACACACACACACACACATTATGCTCACCTTACCTTCCGTTCCCTCGCCAGCCTCCTGGAACTTGCATGTAACGGGTAACCATCGCGACCGATGCCGGACCTTCCGCTCCCAGTGCGCTGACATCAAAGGCAGGAGCCGCTTGCCTCTGATTGGTCAGAGCGCTGCCTTTGAGTAGCGGCTGACAGCAGAAGGTCCTCTGTTGTCGCGATGCTTGACGATACACATGCTGTTGCGGCGAACTAAAAGACCCAGGAGGTCGGCGATGGAACGGAAGGTACACATATTATGCTCACCTTACCTACCGTTCCATCGCCGGCCTCATTATTTTTGTAGTTCGCCGATACAGGATGTGTATCCAATAACCATCAGCGTCAAGGGAGGAACTTCCACTGCCAGCCGCTACTCAAAGGCAGCGCGCTGGCCAATCAGAGGCAAGCGGCTCCTGCCTTTGACGTCAGCGCGCTGGGAGCGGAAGGTCCGGCATCGGTCGCCTTGGTTACCCAATACACATCCCGTACCGGCGAACTACAAGATCCAGCAGGCCAGCAATGGAACGGAAGGTAAGATAAGCATAATATGTGTGTGCGTGCGTGCTTGTGTGTGTTTGTGCATGGGTGGAATGACACAATAGGGGACCAGGATGGGACATTTAACAAGTTGTGGAACGAATTGTCTGCATTGCAATGATTTCCTATGGAAATCTTGCTTTGCTGAATGAGTAACTTGGCTAACAAGCACAGTCCCAGAACGGATTGTTCTCGTTGACCAAGGTTCCACTGTATTTCTAATATTGGGAATCCGGCAACAGCCTCATTCACATCCCCTACTTGTCTCCATCCAGCTCCTCCTGGGCATGTGTCTGTGCCACGCTGATTGGTGGCAGTCACTAACAGACATGGCCGCACATAAAGCACACTGACACTGCTGTATATACATCACAAGAGAGGCTGGGGACATACACATTACTGGGGGGCATACATATTATTGAGTAAAGGGGTATCCAGCAATGGAGGGGCACACAGCTCAAGAGTAGGGCATACAGCTCTACAGGGGGGCATTGGCTCTGAGGTGGGGGGGACAAACAGCTCTGAGGTTGGGGGTGACATGCAGCTCTGGGGGTATACAGCTCTAAGGTGGGGGGTGACATACAACTCTGGGTGTCTACAGCACTGGGGTTGGGGTTCATACAGCTCTGAGGGGGTATACAGCACCGTGGTGGAGGGGACATACAACTCTGGGGGTATAGTAGTATGCGCCCCCAAAGTCCTCCATATGGTGTTATGAAGCCCCAATTGTCCTCCATATAATATTATGTAGCCCTCATATAGTATTATGCAGCCCCCATATTGCACTATGCAGCCCCCATATGGCACTATGCAGCCCCCATATGGCACTATGCAGCCCCCATATGGCACTATGCAGCCCCCATATGGCATTATGCAGCCCCCATATGGCACTATGCAACCCCCATATGGCACTATGCAACCCCCATATGGAACTATGCAACTCCCATATGGCACTATGCAACACCGATATAGCACTATGCAACACCCATATAACATTAAGCAGCCCCCATATAGCACAATGCAGACTCATATAGCATTAGGGACCCTCATGTAGTATACAGCCTGCATATAGCACAATGCAGACCCAGATAGCATTAGGCACTGTGACGGGGTTTTTCTACCATATCATACAATCAACGAGCGAGTAATGGCTGTATAATCCAAAGAGCATTTATTTCAAGCAAATCAAATGGTCTATAACATAATCCACAAAACAGAGGGTAAAATTAGTAAAGAAAACACGAATATAGTCCAGTAAATATAATCCAGTAATGGATAAATGTCCAGGTCTCTCTGAGGAGCCGCACCTTCAGCCCTGAGGTTCAATCTTCGTCCTTCTCTCTTCAAGTTCTCAAACAGACTGACTCATCCCCCCCCAGGTAAGCAGAGAGTTTACAGTAGGTGGATTCCAGGCCCCCTCCCCCAGACTTAGGGACAGGAACACTACAGGGGGTGATTACCTACAGACAATACAATGTACACACAAGCAATACAAATAATGGACAATGAACCAAGCGTAAAATGCAAACCTACACAGCTTGATACACAGTACATGATAGCCCACCATCACAACCTCTCCCTCCTTCTGAATAAGTGAGTATGCCATGAGGTCTACACAGACCTCTGGCTATCTCACTTAAGTCCATATCGCTCAGCTGTGGATAGTCTATGGTTCTTCTGGGCAGATGTGAGGGAGAGCGCCCCCCTCGGGATCTGGCGGGACCAGGTGCTACAGTATGTACTACTTCTGGTGGGAGATTGTTCTTCTCAGCATGGGACTCATCCAATCCACAACTTGGTAGACAGAATAGAGCCATGACATCTAGAATCCTTTCATGTATCAAATGTCCAGGGGGAGGTGGGCCCTTCTGCCCACCTAAGGGGCTGATCCCAGGAGAAGAGAACAATGAGTCTCATGTTAGTCAGTTAATTGGATCTCGGCTGGAGAAAGACTAGGATCTATAGCTGAGGCTAGAACTTAGAGCCTGTGTTTGGACTGTTACAGATTGGAGATCAGTGCACACGTGGGATTGTGTTTTGTTGTTCACCCTGTTGGATTCAAGGAACTCATATAAGGACCATAGCCATATTTTCCCTGGCGTCGGAATACTGGGAGGCGCCACCGGATCTGTTGTTTTGTTGTGGACTCCTTGCAGAGTTTAAGGATTTATATTCATGTTTGGTGCTTTATGTTTGTGGTTCCAATAAAGCCCTTTGGATTGTTCCTTGGCCTGGCGTCCCTTACTGCTCTGTCACATACCCCATCACAAACTGGTTGGCAGCAGAGGGATCAGAGCAGAAGTAATGGAGGACAATGGCCCATCAACATTTGGAACCAGAACCTCAGAGTACAAGAACTGAACTGTGGGGAGCCTACAAACAAAGGCCTATGAATTAGGAGTCGGCTACAAAGGACTCTCTGAGGAGCAACTAACTGAGGCTTTGGAAGATGCTTGCCTGCAAGATGGCACTGAGGAAGGATTTCCACAGCAAGGGGAGGAAAGACGGGAGCTGGGGGTAAATACCCAAAAAAGTCAGTGGGTTGTGTGGTATGAGGAGGAGATGGCACTGCTTGGAGATGAGGCCACCATAGAAGATAAGAGGGAGGCTATTCGCGGAGCTAAGGAGAGAGCATTGCTGGAGGGGAGGCTCGCTGTGGAAGCAGCTAAAAGCTCCAGACAGACTGTAATCACAGCATCCACCATGAGGGAAGTCCCAAGAGTGCCCCACAAGGACTTTAAGCTATTTAATGAAGCTGCAGGTGACATTGAGGGCTTCTTCCAGGACTTCGAGTGTGACGCCCCTGGACTATCAGGTCCTCGGTCGCATGGGATCGTGGCAAGGGGCACAGAACTGTCGAGGAGGACAGCTGGCGGCCTTGCACCATCACCGGGCTGGGGCCAAGGCACGACGGGGTACGTGGACCCTAGGTCAGGGAGTAGCTCCAAGCAACCTGACAATTCACCCGGGGAGAACGGAACCTTCAAAATCCATTCCCAACCGCTCCAGTATCGGGGTACTAGTGCAACGAGGGGGATAGGACTTTCCACTAAAAATGGTTCAGAAAATCCCATGTGTGAACCCTGAGAGCAAGCTCCCACACTTAGCCATAGTGGGAAGCGGGACCTGGCAAGTTTCACACTACCGTGACCACCAGAGAAGTAAACTTAGTGCCAGGAGGCAGGTCACAGACCACCAAGCAACACCATCGGGGACGTAACCCAAACTAGCTCCCCTCAGTGGCAGCGGTGTCCAGAACTTTGGTTTACCCAGTTGTCGGTGTCAGCTTAATGGACTGAGTGAGTACGCAAGTGACCCCTGCATCCCACGGCCTTCCCCTCTCACCGAGTCCCGGGGTATCCGCCCTATCCATGGAGGGTCCCAACACCTGGCTGCCCCTGTCATCACCCCGGGTACTCCCCAACGGCAGCGGTGGTATCCACCTCTAGTTACCGCATACCATGGGTGGCGTCAAGAACTCTATAACTATCCCCTGTAAATATCCCCCTTCATTTGAGTGGCCGCACGACCCCCGGGTACAGAGATCCTCGAGCCACCGAGCACCCAAATCCGAGCAGCCCGACTCACGAACATCAATGCCGATTAATGGAAGTCCCGGAAAGGGAGCGAGTCAGACACCTGGTTGGGCTCTTAGAGGGTGGAGCTGCTGAAGCTTATAGAACTATAGACCCTCGGTGGAACTGCAATTATGGGACCATTAAAGAAACCATATTGGAACATTATGCTGTGACCCCAGATACATACAGGGCTCAGTTCCGTACTTTAGCCAGTGATGGGGAAAGGTCTTTCAAACTGTATGCCCACAGGCTCAAACAAGCTTGTCATCGCAGGCTGGAAAGAGAGGGGGCCTTAAGGTGGTGTCACACATAGCGACGCAGCAGCGATCACGACTAGCAATCTGACCTTATCAGGATCACTGCTGCGACGTTACATGGTCGCTGGTGAGCTGTAAAACAGGCAGATCTCACCAGCGACCAGTGACCAGCCCCCAGCCAGCAGCGACGCGTGGAAGCGTAACTAAGGTAAATATCAGGTAACCAAGGAAAGCACTTCTTTTGGTTACCCAATATTTACCTTAGTTACTAGCGTCCGCCGCTCTCACGCTGACAGTGCCGGCTCCCTGTTCCCTGCACTCCTAGCCAGAGTACACATCAGGTTAATTACCCGATGTGTACTCCAGCTACGTGTGCAGGGAACAGGGAGCCGGCACTGGCAGCGTGAGAGCATATCCATTTGGCGGGACCTCGGGCCTTCACCTAATGATACGGAGAGATGCTTTGCATTCTCCACTTTATCACAAATTTGAAAATAAGACTTTCCTATCTATTATATTGATGCAGTTCATAAAACCTCAATTCAAATTTTCTATAAGGAGAAACAAAGGATTTGAATTTATCTGCCCTTTTCTGCATTCAAGCTGAGATTGGCCTCACATCTGCTAGATAATTCTCTTTAGTTACCTGTTTCCAAAGGAAGGGGTCAGCTTCATAAGAGTCTTGTTGAGTCTTTATGGATTTTATCATTTCTATATGACACATGGCTACATATTATTTTTCCAAAATCGAGCTTTTAACCCATTGAAAGCCAAGGTCATTTTTTTGACACTTTCCTCAGCTTGGTGCTTGAAGCTTTCATTAAAATCAAAAATATGACACTGCCAACTATCCAAAATAACAAATAAAAAAGAAAAGGCTGCCCTAAAATCATTATGCAATGATTCAGATATAGTAACTCCATCAGCCGACAAGGGGGATGGAATAGTCATCCAAAGCAATGATGACTATATAAAAAAGCTCAGAATATCCCAACAACCCCATACACTAAGGGATTACAACTATGGGACCTTTTTCTACATTTAAAACAAAACATGCTCTCCTCATAACAAAGGTTTTGGAGAAAAATCTTACAGAGAAGCAACCACCATCCAACACATTGTATAACGATTTAGAGCAGACATCAGCTGGATTGATTGCAATCTACGGTAAGTAGTATTATTTTCCAAAATGTCAAATTCTCATTAGAGGCTCCAATAGCACTATACATCCCGCCTTGTCTGACTTACGTATAACCAAATAGTTGTTATTTTTAGTTCACAATCTACATTATATTGATTTTTTGTTAAATTATATACTTTTTTATTTTTATTGGAGGAGACATAACGGTGCAGAGCCAACTGGTCCTTTCTATCATATTCTGGAACATGTGTAATGATGGTACGCGAGATGTTACTGGATAATAATGAGGGTTTGAGTCCTTTGGTTTTACATCATGGTCCCCCACCAATTCTTCCAAATTATGATCCTCCTCCATTTAGTTTAGCATTACAATGGCCTTCTGTTCAGAGAAGGAGAATCCTTCAAATTCATTAAAGGTTGTAAATATATTAGTAGAGTAATTCTGACCTGAAAGATTTCTATCCTTATCAAAAAAAAAATGCCAGGAACAAAATTTTATCCTCTGGTCAGGACTTTGATCTGCTCAACCAATAAGACTGACCAAAATATTATGTCACACCAGAGAGTACAGACACTGAGCATGCAGCGTAACACAAGGGTAACAATGGAAATGGTAGAAAGGAAGGCCCTAACATAGGGAGAGTGGAGAGGGGACACCTCCTTCAACTCACTTGAGTCTGTACCCTATGGTCCCTAACGTCTTTATACGGATCCTTCCCTCTCATCGTCATAACATACCTCGGCACTCATTCATCCTGGCTAGTGAGCAGGCTGGGGAGAGCAGTAGTCTCACTACTTCAATAATACAACACAAGGTAAAGGAGACAGAAGGAAAATAGACACAAAAAGTTTTCCAATGCAGCTAAACATCACAGCTGCAATAGTCACAACTCCTCAGCTTCTTCCAGAGACAGGCTCCTTCCAAAGAGGTCAGCATAAAATGTTTGCTCAGTGTTGGACAGAAATAAAATCCATTTTAGTATAGGTTATTACTTATGTTGTGCTCTGATCTGGAAGAACAGGAATTGTGAGCACTTTGGGAATGTCACAGAATGGATTGATAAAGGTATAACTAGATTGTCCCCATTATTTAGAGGAATGTAATATGTACATTGTGTAATGTTCAGCAAAGATTTGGGCAACAGAAGAATGACTTTCACTATCTGCAATTATTATTTTACTTGATAAAGGATAAAAATAAATGTTATTCACTGATAAAGGGGAGAATAGATCAATAGAGAATTAATCAATAGATGTAAGGGGAAGGGAAATTCAGAGTTGTCACAATTTTCTGGATCATTGTTGGATATTTGTCTGACAACATCCACTTGTTACACGCCTGTCCCGTGTCTGGGATCTGCTCCTTCCCCCGCTCTGCTGAACTTTCCTGTGCTCCACATTGGGTTTATGGAAGTAGCCGGACACGCTCCATGTGCTGAGCTTAACTGGCCTATATAAGGCTACCAAGATACACCCCTGTGTCCTGGTATTAGGACTATTAGTGTGTGCACAGCGACCTGTCTGCAGTCTCCAGAACATCTCCAGACTATCTGTGGCCTCCAGCACCTCAGCTACCAATCTGCCTGTGGCTTCCAGTATGTCTGCCCCTGTCTGAGGTCTCCAGGAAGTCTGCGGCTTCCAATACCTCAGTTATCTGCTCCACACACAGGAGCTGATCATGTGACCCCTGACTCCTCCCTCCATGTGACATCATCACAGGTCCTGTAAGCACAGAGCAGCCATATATCTAGTGTGCGGCTCTGCAGGAGGAGGTAGGTGCAGGGTCTCTATTAGGGTATGTGCGCACGTTGCGTCTTGTCCCTGCAGAAATTTCTGCAGCGATTTGACAGTACATGTGCGCGTCAAATCGCTGCAGAAACATACCTCCCAACCGTCCCGGATACAGCGGGACTATCACGCTTTGCATTGTTTGTCCCGTTGCCACGGGCGGGACGGCCGTATCCCGGGCTCCCCGCCCACCCACTCTCTCCCCGCCTCACTGCTTTTCCCTCCTACCATCCTAACATGTGACGTGGCATAACAGAGAGGAGCGCGCTGCCCAAAACTAGTCTCTGCTCTGTGCTGCTGCTAAGGTATGTAAACGGAATCTCCCCAGCGCTGATTCCCCTCCCTCCCCCCCCCCCCCACGGCCGGAGCCTCTCTGTGCGGTCGCCCGGCCACCTCTCTCTGCGGGCAGACGGCCGCCTCTCTCTGCGGGCGGACGGCCGCCTGTCTCTGCGGGCGGACGTCCGCCTGTCCGCGGACGGTTGTCTCTCTGTGCGGGCGGCCCGCCATCTCACTGTGCGGGCGGCCGGCCGCCTCGTGTGGGCGGCTGCCTCTCTGTGCGGGCAGCCGGCCGCCTTTCTGTTCGGGCGGCCCGTGCCTCTCTGTGCGGGCGCCCCCCGCCGCCTGTCTGTGCAGGCGCCCCCCGCCGCCTGTCTGTGAAGGCGGGCGGCCCGCCGCCTGTCTGTGAAGGCGGGCGGCCGGCTGCCTGTCTGTGAAGGCAACCAGCTGCCTCACTGTGCGGGCGACCGGCCACCTCACTGTGGCTGTCTGCGTCTCCGTGCTGGAGGCCCGCCGGCTGCCTGCGTCTCCGTGCTGGAGGCCCGCCGGCTGCCTGCGTCTCCGTGCTGGAAGCCCGCCGGCTGCCTGCGTCTCCGTGCTTGGGGCCTGCCGGCTACCTGCCGGCTGCCTGCCTCTCCGTGCTGGAGGCCCGCCGGCTGCCTGCGTGTCCATGCTGGAGGCCCGCCGGCTGCCTGCGTGTCCATGCTGGAGGCCCGCCGGCTGCCTGCGTGTCCATGCTGGAGGCCCGCCAGCTGCCTGCGTGTCCATGCTGGAGGCCCGCCGGCTGCCTGCGTGTCCATGCTGAATGGGTGTGGATGGGGAGTGGATATGGGCGTGACTGTGAAATGGGTGTGGTTAGGGGGCGTGACCTAAAAATTTGCCCAAACTTTGTCCCTCTTTTCCTTCTTTAAAAGTTGGGAGGTATGGCAGAAACACTGCGTAATGAATGCAGTGAAAAAGCCGATTTCATGCGCTCTGGATGCAGCCCCCACCATAGACAGAGCGGGGGCTGCATCCAAAGCGCACAGAATAAGTGACATGTTGCTTTTTAGAACGCAGCAATTTGGCAGCATGCAAATCTCTGCATTCTAAAACGCACTGTGCGCATGGATTATGCACAATATTCATAGATTGTGCTGGGGACGCAGGACGCATGCAGTTACGCTGCAGTGCAATATACAGCGTAACTGCATGCAAATACGCAACGTGGACACAGAGCCTTATTTTTTCTCTTTCATTTTCCTGTTCCTGTCGTTGTCTTTATTGTTTCTTTGCTTTTATGACGAGGTTGAAGTCGGTTTCTTATTCGGGTTTTTCCTGTTTTTTTTTTTTCAGGTTTTTATCAACAAAAATCCCAACAATAAAATCCAGTGCAGTGCGGAGCCCGGATGTGAATAACTTACAGGGAAGGGAATAAGTATGGGATCCCTCGCTGATTGTGTAAGTTTCCCACTATCAAAGACATGAACAGTCGATAATTTTAAGGGTCACTTAATTTTATCAGTGAGAGATAGAAAATCCAAAATAAAATCCAGAAAATCACATTGTATAAATTATATACATTTATTTGCATTTTGCAGAGAGAAATAATTATTTGATCCCTCTGAGAAACAAGACTTAATACTTGGTGGCCGTCCCCTTGTTGGCAGCGCAGCAGTCTGACGTGTTTTCTAGTTGATGATGAGGTTTAATGTCAGGAGGAATTTTGGTCCACTCCTGTTTATAGATCATCTCTAAATCATTAAGATTTTGAGGCTGTCACTTGGCATCTCAGAGCTTCAGCTCCTCCATAAGTTTTCTATGGGATTAAGGTCTAGAGACTGGCTGGGCCACTCCATGACCTTAATGTGCTTCTTTTTATGTTTGGATTTTCCATTTAAAAATAAAATCACCTAATGGATTGAATCTGAGGCGCGATGTTATATTTCATTATTAGAATTTGTTTATGCTGTTATAGATTTGTATGTATTTTTATATACATATTTGTATATACATACAATTTTTTGCTTATATGTTGATTGTATGTTTTCCTTTTTCTTTTTTTCCCATTTGTTTGTATTGATAATGTGTATTGTGTGTTTTTACTGATTAAGTCCACTCCATGCCTGATTGGCTGGAGTGGACTTATATGCCTTATGGGTAAATGTTCCCATTGGGGTTGACAAAGAACACAGACCATTTTGTCTTGCTGTTTGCCATGTCTTTCTGGCTTCATTTCATTATATTTTGCTATATGTCCATTTTTCTTCTGGATTTTAAATGAATGCAAAGTTTTTTAAGGACAATTTGGAAGCTGGATCTCTTCTTCTTAGCCCCCAAAGGAAGCGTACACCCTCAAAAGATAGCAGAAAACCCCCCCAGACTAGAGCCCAAATAATTATAATTGGCACATACCAATGGTGGATGGGCTCTCACACAGATATCTGCGTCGCTGTCAGGTCCCTCACCGTTCCAGCTGCATTGCACCGCACAGCTGTGTATACAGTGACAGAGAAGGCAGAGGCAGTAATAAACCGTCGGTGCCTTATGTAGAGATGGACGGATTTATTCTCCGTTGCTATATGTTTGCGTATAGATGCACTGCTATGTAATGACATTGTAGAACATCACTGCAGAGTAGGAGTCAGATGGGCCGGATGTGTAAAGTCTGCGAGCTCCGAAACCAGTTAGGAATATCTAAACTTTTTTATTTACATCATTTTTCTAGTTTAGGAGTGAAATATAATGTGGCACATTTTGTAGTTGGGTTAAAGGGAACCTGTCACCTAAAATATGCGTTCTGACCTATCAGCAGACGCATGTGTGCCATAATTACACCTCCCTACCCATCCCTGTGTTATAAAATTGTATAATATGAAAGTAATAAAAAAACGTTTTATTACCTTTATATTTCCTATGTAAATAGCAGGGAATATGGTCACAGGGGCGGCGCCTAGCCCTGCACACTTTCCGTGGTGTCACGCCCCTGTGGGCGTGATACCATGGAGTCACATGAGTGAAGTCACCGTCGCTCATTCTACCCTGGGCACGTTTACACTTACTATTGCGGCAGGCTTCTCTTCCGGGTTCTCCTTGTCAGTTTCAGATGCGCACTGCACATGCGCAGTGCGCATCTTTAGCCGGCGCGTGAACACTCGGAAATGAAGCCTGCCACAATGCACGCAGGATAGAATGAGCGACGGTGACGTCGCTCATGTGACTCCATGATATCATGCCCACAGGGGCGTGATACCACGGAAAGTATGCAGGGCAAGGCGCCGCCCCTGTGACCATATTCCCTGCTATTTACATAGGAAATATAAAGGTAATAAAACTTTTTTTATTACTTTCATATTATACAATTTTATAACAGAGGGATGGGTAGGGAGGTGTAATTAGGGCACACATGCGTCTGCTGATAGGTCAGAACGCATATTTTAGGTGACAGGTTCCCTTTAATTTTCACTATTTTGCTGCCTTTATACAAGAAATGGGTGGTAAATTGTGCGCGTCACCAAATGTACAGATCCGTACACCATACATGGAGGTTTGTGTCCCTTGTATAAGAGGGACCTTACTACGGTCACACTTGTCTCCGGGATCTGATTTCCATAGAAGCGCTCTCACTGTGCCACATCACTACACTGTGTGCAGAATTATTAGCCAAGTTGTATTTTAGAGGATTTTTTTTATTATTGATCAACAACTATGTTCTCAATCAACCCAAAAGACTCATAAATATCAAAGCGTAATATTTTTGGAAGTTGGAGTGGGGTCTTTATAGATTTGGCTATCTTAGGAGGATATCTGTTTTGCAGGTAACTATTACTGTGCAGAATTATTAAACAACTTAATAAAAAACAAATAGATTACCATCTCACTTGTTTATTTTCACCAGGTAAACCAATATAACTGCACAAAATTTAGAAGTAAACATTTCTGACATGCAAAAACAAAACAAAAAAAAATTAGTGACCAATATAGCCCCCTTTCTTTATGATGACATTCAACAGCCGACCATCCATAGATTCTGTCATTGCTTGATCTGTTTACGATCAACAATGCGTTCAGCAGCCACCACAGCCTCCCAGAAACTGTTCCGAGAGGTGTACTTTTTTCCCTCCATGTAGATCTTATATTTTATGTGGGACCACAGGTTCTCTATGGGGTTTAGATCAGGTGTACAAGGGGGCCATGTCATTATTTTTTCATCTTTTAGACCTTTACTGGCCAGCCACGCTGTGGAGTAGTTGGATGCATGTGATGGAGCATTGTCCTGCATGAAAATCATGTTTTTCTTGAACAAATACCTACTTCTTCCTGTACCACTGCTTGAAGAAGTTTTCTTCCAGAAACTGGCAGTAGGTGTGGGAGTTGAACTTCACTGCATCCTCAACCCAAAAAAATCCCACAAGTTCATCATTGATGATACCAGCCCATACCAGTACCCCACATCCACCTTGCTGGCATCTAAGTCGGAGTGGAGCTCTCTGCCCTTTACTGATCCAGCCTCTGGCCCATCCATCTGCCCATCAAGAGTCACTCTCATTTTATCAGTCCATAAAACCTTTCAAAAATCAGTCTTAAGATATGTCTTGGCCCAGTCTTGACGTTTTATCTTATGTTTCTTGTTCAGAGGTGGTGGTTTTTCAGCCTTCCTTACCTTGGCCATGTCCCTGAGTATCCTTACCTTGGCCATGTCCCTGAGTATAGCACCCCTTGTGCTTTTTAATACTCCAGTAACGTTGCAGCTCTGCAATATGGCCAAACTGGTGGCAAATGGCATTTTGGCAGCTTCATGCTTGATTTTCCTCAATTCATGGGCAGTTATTTTGCGCTTTTTTTGCCCAACACGCTTCTTGCAACCCTGTTGGCTATTTGCCATGAAATGCTTGATTGTTCGGTGATCACGCTTCAAAATTTTGGCAATTTCAAGACTGCTGCATCGCTCTGCAAGACATCTCACAATTTTGGACTTTTCAGAGCCTGTCAAATCTCTCTTCTGACCCATTTTGCCAAAGGAAAGGTAGTTGCCTAATAATTAAGCACACCTTATATACAGTGCTGGCCAAAAGTATTGGCACCCCTGCAAATTCTATCAGATAATACTCCGTTTATTCTTGAAAATGATTTCAATCACAAATTCTTTGGTATATTATCTTCATTTAATTTGTCTTCAATGAAAAAACATAAAAAAAATTGTCATAAAGCCAAATTGGATATATTTCCACACCAAACATAAAAAAGAGGGTGGACAAAAGTATTGGCACTGTTTGAAAAATCATGTGATGCTTCTCTAATTTGTGTAATAACAGCACCTGTAACTTACCTGTGGCACCTAACAGGTGTTGACAATAACTAAATCACACTTGCAGCCAGTTGACATGGATTAAAGTTGACTCAACCTCTGTCCTGTGTCCTTGTGTGTACCACATTGAGCATGGAGAAAAGAAAGAAGACCAAAGAACTGTCTGAAGATTTGAGAATCCAAATTGTGAGGAAGCATGAGCAATCTCAAGGCTACAAGTCCATCTTCAAAGACCTGAAAGTTCCTGTGTCTACGGTGCGCAGTGTCATCAAGAAGTTTAAAGCCCATGGAACTGTGGCTAACCTCCCTAGATGTGGAAGGAAAAGAAAAATTGATGAGAGATTTCAACGCAAGATTGTGCGGATGGTGGATAAAGAACCTCGACTAACATCCAAACAAGTTCAAGCTGCCCTGCAGTCCGAGGGTACAACAGTGTCAACCCGTACTATCCATCGGCGTCTGAATGAAAAGGGACTGTACGGTCGGATACCCAGGAAAACCCCACTTCTTACCCCGAGACATAAAAAAGCCAGGCTGGAGTTTGCCAAAACTTACCTGAGAAAGCCTAAAATGTTTTGGAAGAATGTTCTCTGGTCACATGAGACAAAAGTAGAGCCTTTTGGGAAAAGTCATGAACATAGAGTTTACAGGAAAAAAAAAGAGGCATTCAAAGAAAAGAACACGGTCCCTACAGTCAAACATGGCAGAGGTTCCCTGATGTTTTGGGGTTGCTTTGCTGTCTCTGGCACTGGACTGCTTGACCGTGTGCATGGCATTATGAAGTCTGAAGACTACCAACAAATTTTGCAGCATAATGTAGGGCCCAGTGTGAGAAAGCTGGGTCTTCCTCAGAGGTCATGGGTCTTCCAGCAGGACAATGACCCAAAACACACTTCAAAAAGCACTAGAAAATGGTTTGAGAGAAAGTACTGGAGACTACTAAAGTGGCCAGCAATGAGTCCAGACCTGAATCCCATAGAACACCTGTGGAGAGATCTCAAAATGGCAGTTTGGAGAAGGCACCCTTCAAATCTCAGGGACCTGGAGCAGTTTGCCAAAGAAGAATGGTCTAAAATTCCTGCAGAGCATTGTAAGAAACTCATTGATGGTTACCGGAAGCGGTTATTCACAGTTATTTTGGCTAAACTTTGTGCAACCAAGTATTAGGCTAAGGGTGCCAATACCTTTGTCTGGCCCATTTTTGGAGTTTTGTGTGAAATGATCAATGATTTGATTTTTGTTTCATTCTCTTTTGTGTTTTTTCATTGCAAGCAAAATAAATGAAGATAATAATACCAAAGAATTTGTGATTGCAATCATTTTCAAGAAGAAACTGAGTATTATCTGATAGAATTTCAGGGGGTGCCAATACTTTTGGCCAGCACTGTAGGGTGTTGATGTCATTACACCGCACCCCTCCTCATTACAGAGATGCACATCACCTGATTTACTTAATTGGTATTTGGCTCTCAGCCTATACAGCTTGGAGTAGGACAACGTGTATAAAAAGTATCATGTGATCAAAATACTCATTTGCCTAATAATTCTGCACACGGTGTAGAGTCTTGCCATGGGGAAATAGATTTGCAGGACCCCAATGCAGAGGCCAGGTCAGTAGTCCACGGGGGCTGAACAGGAGCCATGTGAACATTTTCTTTTATTCTTAAACTAAACAACTGAAGGAAATGGCACAGGCCCCATATGAATTAACGCTCGGCCCCTCTGCTTCTGTTAGGAACAAGAATACATTGAATCCTAATTCCATTCCCTGTTCTTAACTGTAAAACTGGGAAATGTTTAATTTTTGCTCTTTCGTATTCTTCTTCTCTTATTCCCGGAGCAAGTGTTCTTTTATCTTTCAATCCACATTGCTGTATGAAATAAATTTTTTTGAAGATGACTCATAATTTTTCATTTTACTATAAAATGTACTGGAAATGAAGTAAAATTTCAAAGTGCGGTGAAATGGTGAAAAAAAACCAACAATTCCACCATTTTTAGTGTTGTTTTTACTATGTTCATTGTGTGCTGACAGTGACCGGTTAGCGTTATTCTCCAGGTCAGTGTGATTACGGCAATATCAGACTTGTATATTTTATTATTTAGCCGAGGCTAGAGATGAGTGGACTCGTGGACGTTCGGCTTCTGCTGATCCAGCTGAACATTTGTAAAGATCGGTTCTGGACTTGGACTTGATCTGAACTTTATTTGGAGTCATTAATTGGGCAGTTCACGTCTCCAACAACATGCAGCCATAAACACATCACTTCCGGGGGAGAGTGCTTTTTTTTTCCATCTTTTTTGTCTTTGTGCACACTACATCCGATCTCGCTGTTGTTACCCTCCACTGTGAGCCGATCAAACGCTGCAAGCGGCTCACACCGGGCTGAGTACCGAGCGTACCCGAGCACAGCGATACTCGCGAGAGTGGTTTACATACGTAAAACGCCCGAACTCTGAATGTGACTTTTGTTTTCTGGGGTTTTGAGTTTGTACCGAAAACTGAACTTCAGGTTCGCTCATCTCTAGTGGTGAATGAAAATTAGACTTTTGTAAACTTGTAACTTGTTTTTTGCTTGATGAGCCGACATTTTCATTGATCCCATTCTAGGTGCAATATGGGTAACTGATCACTTTTCATTGTATTTATATTGCTACAAAATAATGTGCTATTTTTATCGGTCGGTTTCACTACTTACATAGCACATTTCATGATGAAATTTTTTTTCCCTACCCAGTGATATCTCACCTCCCTTATTATCTGCAGTATTTTACATATCGGCTCATCTCCTTCCCATTCAGATCCTATTAATATCGGATTCTCTCAGTGGAGATATATAAGAGAATTCTCCTGATTGCCCTGTGAAGGATGGATATGGACAGGGACAAGATGGCGGAGAGGATATTACACCTCACCCTAGAGATCCTCTTCCGGCTTACTGGAGAGGTGAGAGATTCTGATGACGTCACATTACATCATTCTTATCTATGGGAATAACAGATGGACAGAACTGGAGAGGTGAGGACTCTGGAAATGTCTGGAGTGACATTTATTACTGTGTCTCTCCATAACCAGGATTACACAGTAGTGAAGAAGACCTCTAGTGAGTGCTGTCAGGCCCCTGTGTCTGAGGGATGGGGAAGACCCCTGAGCCCAATCACGGGGCCTCCACCTCACCCCCCGATACATGAGGACATCAATGACCAGAAGATCCTAGAACTCACCTACAAGATGATTGAGCTGCTGACTGGAGAGGTGACACTGCTGGGAATGCTGGGACATTATACAGTAACGCTATGAAGGGATCGGAGGTGATGGTATCATTGTATGTGTCAGGTTCCTATAAGGTGTCAGGACGTCACCGTCTATTTCTCCATGGAGGAGTGGGAGTATTTAGAAGGACACAAAGATCTGTACAAGGATGTCATGATGGAGGTTCCCCAGCCCCTCACATCACCAGGTAATAGACAGGACTAAATACACACGGCCTATAATTATCTGTATGTAAGGAATGAATTCAGTCCCTGTATGTGTCTCCTCCAGTTCTATCCAGTAAGAGGACAACACCAGAGAGATGTCCCCGTCCTCTTCTCCCACAGGAGTGTAAACAAGAAGATCCCGATGTTCCTCAGGATGTGCTTCCTCCAGCTCTATCCAGTAAGAGATATCTACTCATGTACTTTCTGCACTAATTTTGTGGTTACATTTTTAGACTTTCTGCTCTGGTTTTTCAGCTGTATTTTCTTTGCTTCTGCTTCTTCTTCTGTTTGTTTCTAGTCCCTTCTCTATGTTGTTATGATGGCAACTCAAAGACCTGCAGAGGGTTCATGAATACCCTGTTTCCCTAAAAATAAGCCCTAGTTACAGTCAGGGCCAGCGTTGGGAGGAGTAAAACGGAACTGTGTAATTTCTCAGGAATTTTTTTCTTAGGCAGTGCTTTTTTTGTGGGGGGGGGGTGCTGTAAGGCGCCGGCAGCCAAGGAGTGGGAGGGGGTGCTGTCGGGCAGCTGGGAGATCCTGTGCACGGTTTACTACATACGGTACTGTATGCTGGAGAGAGAGGCAGGGGGTGCAGAACTACAAGGCTCAGCATACTCCATCCACTAGTGTATGCAGCAGAGGCAGGGGGAGCAGAACTACAAGGCTCAGCATACTCCATCCACTAGTGTATGCAGGAGAGAGAGGCAAGGGGAACAGAACTACAAGGCTCAGCATACTCCATCCACTAGTAGAGAATATAGAGGAAAAAATTCCAGCAACTTGATCCAAGCAGGAAAATTTCTTTCAAATCCAAATTCTTTATTTAAATACATCTTTAAAAAGTCCATGATATGCCGGAGTTTTTTGCCCAAAAACGTAAAATGTAAAAAAAAAAAAAATGACGTGGGCTTCGCCATATTTTTGTATGCTAGCCAGGTACAGCAGGCAGGTATGTATGGGCTGCCCCCAACCCCCAGCTGCCTATTTGTACCCGGCTGAGAACCAAAAATATAGGGAAGCCGTTTTTTTAATTATTTCATGAAGTTTTGTGAACTTCTGGCAAACTACCCTGGAAGGATTGGAGACACCTATAGAAGGAGATTTGACACCTTGACCTTGATTCTTCAAAGCAATTGTACCGCCCCGTGGGCTCGGCTGCGACCGCAAAGCCGCTCGGTTCCGTGCTCGTTCTACGGGTGGTGGCTCGAGCCTCTCACGGACCTGGGGGTCACGTCGCTCTGCAAGGGGGTTGGCGCTACACACGGGGACTTCCACGACCGGGGGCCGCGGTAGCTTGATTTGGGATGATAGTTCGTGACGCCACCCACGGGTTGTGGTGATTGTAGACACCACCGCTGCGGTGTAGGTATGGGGGCTCCCGGGAGCGGTGTAGTGGCGCAGCTAGGTGTTGACCCCTCCATGGTTAGGGGATGTTGGTCCCGGGGGGGGCCCAGTTGGTGTGGGCCGGGGGGGAAAGGGTGAAGTGTTGCGGTGCAGCGCGGTGCGGTGCCTGATGGCAGTGGTGTACTCACTCTGACACAAGACACTGGAGTCGCTGGTAAACCAAACGGAGTGCTGAACGGGGCCCGCAGCCGGCTGCAGCTTTTCCAGATCAGGTTGGTGGTTTCCGCCTTTCTCCTGCACCTCTTTGTGTGGTTGGTGACTCCTGTGCCTAAACACCAGTAGTCCGCTCCCCGACGTGTTTGTGTCGTAGGAGCCCGTTTGCCCGCAGACGCTGGCCCTTTGGATCTCTTGCCTTTCGCGGTGGCACTTATCCGGAATGGTTGGGCTGTTGCCTTCAATCGGGACTTAGGTGGGAATGAACCCCTGAGGTCCAGACCGCAATCAGTTAATTTGGCTATGTTGGTGGCTTCTAGCCTAGCTCGGGGTCTAAGTATCCTGCCGGTGCTCCAGTATCCAGTTGGTTCCCCAGTTCGGTTCCGGCGGGCCACTACCCTGCCCCGGTCCCTTACGGTTCCACCGGTCGTCTTCCCGGTCTCCTGCAGGCGGCCACCACCGTCTACCTCCTTGCCAGAGGTGCCTGGGCTCCGACCCAGACACCAAGTAGACTGCTGGCAGGCCTGATCACAGGTCTGCCCTTGAACTTCACCCTCCTCCTTCACTGTCCAAAACTAATCTACTACTGAACTACTGCTTTCCCGCCTCCAGGCCTGTGAACTCCTCGGTGGGTGGAGCCAACCGCCTGGCTCCACCCCACCTTGTGTGGACATCAAACCTGGAGGGTGGTGACAAGGTTTTGTGAGTTTGACTGGTGTTACCTAACTGGAAGGGGTGTGGTGTTGTGTGTGACTACCTGAGACGTCCTGTCTAGTCCAGGGCGTCACACAATTATGCCAGAATTCTGTCAGAAATCACTTTTCAATCAACTTGTTGTGCAAAACAGAGTTGTGAAAAAAGATTGTGCTACTAAATCATCATGGTGCGCTGTGCTGACATGACTTGTATGTCCTTCAGCTCCCAGCAGTACAAGCAGACATGGCCTCGCCATGACCTTCACCTTCGAAGAAGCTGACTATAAAGCGTGTGACTGTGATCGGAGGAGGTCTGATAGCGCAGGTAGCTGCAGCAACCAGACACACTTTTGTTTTAGTGGACCAGACTGATAACATCTTGAAAACGTTTGCCAAAAGTATTGAAGACAGCTCGAAAAGGATCACTAAGAAGATGTTTGCGGACAAGCCTGAGGCTGCTTCACAGTTCATCAGCAAAACCCTCTCAAACTTCAGCACAAGCACAGACCCAGTGGCCGTGGTGCACAGCAATGATCTGGTGTTGGAAGCCATAATAGAAAACATGGAAGTGAAAAACGCACTAATGAAGACACTGGACAAATTTGCACCAGAACACACCATATTTGCCAGCAACACATTCTTATTGGCAATAACTGACATAGACAACTCCACAACTAGGCAGGATCAGTTCGGAGGGCTGCATTTCTTTAATCCAGTACCAATGATGAAGCTGGTGGAGGTCATTAAGACACCAGTGACTAGCCAAACGACTTCTGACTCTCTCATGGACTTCAGAAAAACACTAGGAAAGATGCCTATGTCATGTAAGGACACCCCAGGGTTCATTGTTAACCGTCTTCTGGTACCATACCTAATGGAATTTGTGTATCTTCATGAAAGAGGTCATGCATCTAAGGAAGACATGGATGTTGCAATGAAATTGGAAGCCCGTTACCCAATGGGTTCTTTTGAGCTTTTGGATTATGTTGGTCTTGACACTAGTAAATACGTCATTGATGGTTGGTACCAGATGGAACCTGAAAACCCCCTTTGTGCCCCCAGTGAATTGCTCAATAAGGTTGGAAAGAAGACCGGAGAAGGATTTTATAAAGACAGATGGTTGGCCTGGCTGCACTGCAGAGCTACCGTATTTTTCGGACTATAAGACGCACTTTCCCCCCCCCCAAATGTTGGGGGAAAGTTAGGGGTGTGTCTTATGGTCTGAATATAGGGCTGCGGCCGGGAATGAGGGTGCTGCGGTGGAGCGGGCCATCGGGGGCACGAGCAGGCTGCAGCAGCCTGCCGTGACCACGTGGGCCCGCTCTTTACATATGCACGCCCGTCCTCCCGCCCATTGTCCCTCAGTGCTGAAGCCACTGACAGGTGGGCGGGATGATGGGTGTGGGGTGCGCGCGTAATTAACAGCTGGCCGTGATCACCCCTGGCAACTACAGCCTAGAGTGATCACGTGCGGCTGTATTCACTGCTCCCCGCGCATCATCATCAGCGCGGGGTGCAGTGAATCAGTACACTCACCGACCACTTCTGTGCAGCACCGCAATCTCCTCCAGTCTGCCGGTCAGCTGATCTGTGTAGCGAGCAGTGAGCACAGCGATGACATCATGCAGGTCAGCTGACAGGCAGACAGGAGGAGATTGCGATGCTGCAGGGAAACGGGGACAGCTTCACACTCCAGCGGCGCTGCTGCCACCACAGGCAGGGGGAGGTGCGCAATGCTGCGTGGAACGAGGAAAGGTGAGTATAAACGTTTATTGTTTTTTGTGTGATACAAAATACATGCCATATAGCAGGATGAGGGTATATAACAGCATGGGGCCATATAGCAGGATGGCAGTATATGGGGGTATATGGCAGGATGAGGGCATAGTCAAGGATGGGGGTATATACCAGGATGGGGGTATATACCAGGATACCTTAGCAGAAAATTTAGGGACATTACCCCCATAACACTGTCAGCAGCAGATCCTCGCCCCATAACAGTGTGTCATGACCACATTTTTTGATTAAAATTTTATTTTCCTCCTCTAAAACCAGGGTGCATCTTATGGTCCGGTGTGTCTTATAGTCCGAAAAATACGGTATATTTTTATAGTCTCTTGTTTACTTTGATTACGATGACCGCTGTTGTTTTTACATTGCACGGTTTTCTCAGCACTTATTAACACTCTAGTGCCTTAAGGCCCCGTCACACATAGAGATAAATCTTTGGCAGATCTGTGGTTGCAGTGAAATTATGGACATATTGTTCAATTTTTACACAGCCACGAACCTGGCACTGATTGTCCACAATTTCACTGCAACCACAGATCTGCCGCAGATTTATCTCTGTGTGTGACAGGGGCTTTACAGCCATGATTCTCTATTTCCTCCACATCGTTTTGTACCACTGATTCGAAACATTTATAAGTCATAGCCATTCTACAGTCAATAAAAAATAAATGTAAAGAAAAATAAATTGTGCAACTTTTGGAGGTTTCACGCCAATTTTAACCAGCTTTGCCAAAATGGGCAGAGCTTGGCCAGAACAAGGGTGTGATGCCACCGCTTCTCTAATTCATAACAAACTGCGGTGTTCCCTATGCCAGAAATCTCACTCCAGCCCCTGACGTAATTTTCAGTGTACATCGCAGGTCTTGATGAATTAGAGCCCTAATGTTTATCTGCACAGACAGCAAGACCCTACTACCTGCTTTGGTTACAAAGCCTAAGGATAGGCCATCAATGTTACAGTCCCGGACAAGCCCATTAAATATTTGGCTTCTGTCTCTATTTTATTTTCGTCTTCGAAAAAAAAACCTTTTTGAAATTGTCTATGTTGTGGATCAATGTCACAACGAGATGCTTGCAGGCATCGCCAAATGTCATGGCAGCATCAGGATCTGTGGAAATTACACATTCTGGCACTCTGCTTGCTAACTTCTTTGGTGTCTGTGAGCAGCGCAGGGAGACACAGGCATCGAACCACATACTTAGTAAGACTTGCAATAGTTATTCTCTGCTGGGCCTCTTGTTAATGTCTTTGATCACATGCTGTAGTGGAGTCAGTATCATTTGCTCCCCTTCTGTATATGCTGGCTGGACTATTCCATTAATGCCAGCTATGGTTTACCTATACAGGTCTGGTGAGGTGTTGTGATACAAACTAGTGGTTGTTGTGCATTATTTCTGTGAGGAGTTGTGCTAACCCTTGTTGTCTTTTTGTTTCTGCCTTCCTGCTCTTGCTTTTCTCCTTAGTCTCTCACTGTTTTATTTCTGTGAGTTTGCAGTGCCTGAATTTTTGTTTTCCCGTCTGTCTTAATCTGTATTTCCATCATACTCCTGCCCCTTCCTTCCACGTTCAGGGGTAATCTAGAGGTTAGGGATAGGCTAAGGTTTCCTGAGGGAAAGTATAGGAGCCCCCTGTCCCTCATTACTCATTATCCTACAGTCACATTGCGATAATCAATCAGATTATTTACTATAACACATTCTAGAGAACTGGTGCTAGGAATGGGAGATCCGAATTAATGAAGATGTATCGTATTTTTCGCTTTATAAGACACGCTTTTGTTACCCCAAATTTTAGGGGAAAGTAGGGAGTGCGTCTTATAATCTGAATATACGGGGCCAGGGGAGGTGGGGGCAACTCTGGAGCGATGCTGGGGGCTGCTGGGGGGGCTGGTAGAGGCTTGTGAAGGCTGCTGGAGGCAGCGGGAGATCTCCTGCTCCCGCTCATATAATATGCCAGCCGCTCTCCATCACCGTTGTGCTGAAATCGCACCGTGGCGATGGGCTGGGAGAGCAGCGCATATTATATGTGCCTGCGCCCCCATTTGATCGCACATGTTCACAATCCCCCCCCCCCCCCCCGTGTTAGATATGGCCCCCATGTTGCTGGCTATTCTAAAATAAAAAGCTTTTCTTACCTCCTCCAGCGTGTCTCCCGGTGTCTCCCCGATCTCACTGTTGCCGCTGTGATCAGGCACGCAGAGATCATATCACTCTGCTGTGCCGATCACATGAGCGGCACCAAGAACCAGGAAGTGCAGGAGCTCAACCGCATGGAGGGAGACACGAGGTAAGACAGAATTGGAGAACGTAAAGTAGTGTTTATTTTACTATGGACAGCAGCATAGGGGCCATATCTAACACAGGGGGACGTGTGCCAGCAATAGGAGACCTGTGCCATCTGTATGGGATGTGTGCCAGCAATATGAGACCTGTGCCACCTGTATGGGACATGTGCCAGCAATAGGAGACATGTGCCACCTGGATGGGATGTGTGCCAGCAATAGGAGACCTGTGCCACCTGTATGGGACGTGTGCCAGCAATAGGAGACCTGTGCCAGCTGTATTGGATGTGTGCCTGCAATAGACCTGTGCCACCTGTATGGGATGTGTGCCAGCTATAGGAGACCTGTGCCAGCTGTATGGGATGTGTGCTAGCACAAGGGGGCTATATTCAATATAAGGGGGCCATATCCAGATTAAGTGGGCTAATTATAGGATGGGGGGCTATAAGAGACATATACCCTATATGATTTGTTAGACGGACACTGGCATTATAAGATGGACCCCATTTAACATTAAAAAAAAAAAAAATTCTCTTTTCCTTCACCAAATTTGGGGGTGCATCTTATAATCAGGTGCGTCTTATAAAGCGAAAAATACGGTAACTCTTAGATCTTGAAATTGGAAAACAGATTCAGAATAATTTGTTTCCTAATTTAATATCTAATATTATGGTTTAAAAAAATAAATGTGGTTTCAAAATTATATCATTAAAAAATAATAACATTGTGTCTATTTTTAGCCGATGACTGTATCAGGAGTTCAGATGGAAATCTAATATCTTCAGAATTTAAAACAGATGATCAAACTATCACATATGATACATATGAAGAGTATGCTGTTGTCCCAGATATACCTCCAGTCCTTCCTCGGAAAGCTTTATCATCTGATCTTTTCAAACAAGTCCAAAATTACGATTTATCACAGAATTGTAAGCAAAATAAAGGTTACAGAAAGGATGTGGAACATGTAACGGCTCCTACAAGGGAGAAACCATTTTCATGTTCTCAGTGTGGGAACTGTTTTATTCAGAAATCAGACCTTGTTAGACATCAGAAAAATCACACAGGGGAGAAGCCATTTTCATGTTCAGAGTGTGGGAAATGTTTTATTTGTAAATCAGATTTTGTTTCACATCAAAGATGTCACACAGGGGAGAAGCCATTTTCATGTTCAGAATGTGGGAAATGTTTTATTCAGAAATCAAACCTTGTTAAACATCAAAAAATTCACACACGGGAGAAGCCATTTTCATGTTCAGAGTGTGGGAAATGTTTTATTCAGAAATCGGACCTTGTTAGACATCAGAAAAATCACACAGGGGAGAAGCCATTTTCATGTTCAGAGTGTGGGAAATGTTTTATTCAGAAATCAGATCTTGTTTCACATCAAAGATGTCACACAGGGGAGAAGCCATTTTCATGTTCAGAGTGTGGGAAATGCTTTATTTGTAAATCACATCTTGTTTCACATCAAAGATGTCACACAGGGAAGAAGCCATTTTCATGTTCAGAATGTGGGAAATGTTTTATTCAGAAATCAAACCTTGTTAAACATCAAAAAATTCACACAGGGGAGAAGCCATTTTCATGTTCAGAGTGTGGGAAATGTTTTATTCAGAAATCAGACCTTGTTAGACATCAGAAAAATCACACAGGGGAGAAGCCATTTTCATGTTCAGAGTGTGGGAAATGTTTTATTCAGAAATCGGACCTTGTTAGACATCAGAAAAATCACACAGGGGAGAAGCCATTTTCATGTTCAGAGTGTGGGAAATTTTTTATTCAGAAATCAGACCTTGTTTCACATCAAAGATCTCACACAGGGGAGAAGCCATTTTCATGTTCAGAATGTGGGAAATGTTTTATTCAGAAATCAAACCTTGTTAAACATCAAAAAATTCACACAGGGGAAAAGCCATTTTCATGTTCAGAGTGTGGGAAATGTTTTATTTGGGAATCAGATCTTGTTTCACATCAAAGATCTCACACAGGGGAAAAGCCATTTTCATGTTCAGAGTGTGGGAAATGTTTTATTTGTAAATCAGATCTTGTTTCACATCAAAGATCTCACACAGGGGAGGAGCCATTTTCATGTTCAGAATGTGGGAAATGTTTTATTTGGGAATCATATCTTGTTTCACATCAAAGATCTCACACAGGGGAGAAGCCATTTTCATGTTCAGAATGTGGGAAATATTTTATTCAGAAATCAACCCTTGTAAAACATCAAAAAATTCACACAGGGGAGAAGCCATTTTCATGTTCAGAGTGTGGGAAATGTTTTATTCAGAAATCAGACCTTGTTAGACATCAGAAAAATCACACAGGGGAGAAGCCATTTTCATGTTCAGAGTGTGGGAAATGTTTTATTCAGAAATCAGACCTTGTTAGACATCAGAAAAATCACACAGGGGAAAAGCCATTTTCATGTTCAGAGTGTGGGAAATGTTTTATTCAGAAATCAAATCTTGTTTACCATCAAAAAAAATCACACAAAATAAATCATTTTTATGTTCAGAATGTGGAAAATGTAATTCTCAGAAATCAGATCTTGTTAAACATCTGAATAAGGCTATCTTCACATTTCCGTTGTTTTGCATCAGTCACCTGCATTGCTTAAAAGGAATCCGTCACCAGAATTTTCGCTATTAAACTAAACAAATCCCCTTCTGCAGCTCCTAGGCTGCATTCTTTAAAGGTTCATCTTGCTACTGGCCACCCTTTCAGACCTAATTAACAACTTTATAAAATATTACCTTTTGCTATGGTAATGCTGGCCCCAGGGGCGGGCTGTATTTCGTCTGTTATCCCCCCCTCCTGTCGCTGTTCGCCGTCCCCAAGTGTTCATTTACATAGATGATGCCGCCGCCCTCATGTTTCGCAGTGCTCCTGAAGTCTCGCGCATGCGCAGTGGCACTATCGCGGGACTGAGCACTGTTTTCAAATCGCGAGCGCCGGTGATGTTATTGCGCAGGCGCGAGATTAAGGGCGGCACTGTGAATGTCATCACCAGCGTCATCCAAGTACCCGCCCATAATCTCGTGCACGCGCTTTTACCTCTGCCTCTAACATTAAGCGCATAACGGTAGAGGCAGAGGTAAAAGCGCGTGCACGAGATTATGGGCGGGTATTTGTATGACGCTGGGGATGACATTAACAGCACCGCCCATAATCTCGCGCCTGCGCATTAACATCACCGGCGCTCGCAATTTGAAAACAGTGCTCAGTCCTGCGATAGTGCCACGGCGCATGCGCGAGACTTCAGGAGCACTGCGGAACATGGGGGCAGAGGCCTCATCTATGTAAATGAACACTGGGGGACGGCAAACAGCGGCAGGAGGGGGGATAACAGACGAAATACAGCCCGCATCCAGGGCCAGCAAACCTCATTACCATAGCAAAAGATAATATTTTATAAAGTTGTTATTTAGGTCTGAAAGGGGGGCCAGTAGCAAGATGAACCTTTATAGAATGCAGCCCAGGAGCTGCAGAAGGGGATTCTTTTAGTTTAATAGCGAAAATTCTGGTGTCAGGTTCCCTTTAACGCTTGTGACTGATGCGTTATACAACGGGTGAAAAGAAATTGAATTTCTTGTCATGAGAAAGCGGATTCAGTTGAGAGAGAACAATCAGCTGATCGCTCTCACAAACCGACCAACTGATCGCTCTGAAAAGCCGGTCGCCTAGAGATCAGATGATCTCTCTGAAAAACCCGATCATTTCAGTTTAAAACCTCACTGGGGGAGAGGGGGAGGGGGTAACTGATTTTACATGATTTCGGACGTTTTGCTGGACCTGCTGAGCATGCTCAGTAAAACGTGATGGATTCCTGCACTGGAATCCGTTGCGTGACGCAGGATAACGGAATCCTGCACCATAGACTTACATTATGCCTCCTGACGGATTCCAATGGAATCCTGCGGGGTGCGTTTTTTTGCCGCAACAAAAAACGTTTCATGCTGCATCACTCCCGCCCGACGGTCAGTCAGTAAATGACTGATGCGCCGCGCGGCAGATGCAACGCAAGGTCATCAGTCACAATCCGCCGCTCATACAAGTCTATGGGAAACAACGGAATCCGCCAAACGGATTGCGTTGTTTATCAGAGCGGCGGATTGTGACTGATCCTAAACAACGGAAAGGTGAACATAGCCTAAGCTACACAGGGAAGAAACCTGTTCCCTCACTTATTTTCCCTTCTTTTGAGGTCCACACTCTCAGGCTTTACAGACCCTTCTCCCTGCAAGTAGCAGTTGTTTATCGCCCTCCAGGCCCAACCAGTCAGTTCTTGGATCATTTTGTGACCTGGCTTACACATTTTCAAGCCTGTGACCTCCCCATTCTTGTCATGGGGGACTTTAATATCCCTATTGATGATCCCCCCTCCCCAGCTGCCACTCACCTTTTATCTCTAACCTCCTCTCTTGGCCTTTCACAACTAACTAACTCTCCTACACATGAAGGTGAGAATACGCTGGACCTGGTCTTCTCCCGTCTCTGCTCAGTGCATGATTTCACTAACTCCCCTCTCCCACTTTTTGACCACAACTTTCTTTCATTCTTGGTCAAGAGCTGTCAACCCACTCAGGACACCCCCACTTACCTCCCATATAGGAATATACACGCCATTAACAACCAGAAATTTCTAAAGACGTTGCAGTCATCACTGGCCCCAATATCCTGCCTCTCATGTCCTGACTCTGCTGTAAAACATTACAATGACACCCTACAGAGCGTCCTAGATGAAGCTGCACCTGCTACACGCAGAGCAACTCAGCGAAGACGACACCAGCCCTGGCCCACGTTGCAAACACGCCTTCTTCAGCGGTGTTCCAGGTGCGCTGATTGTCTGTGGAGAAGATCCAATCTAGCAGAAGATTTCATCCACTATAAATTTATGCTCAAAACATACAATGCTGCCCTTCACCTCTCCAAACAAGCGTACTTTAACACCCTCATCACCTCTCTAGCCAACAATCCTAAACGACTCTTTGATACTTTCCATTCCCTCCTCGGACCAAGAGTTCTGGCCCCAACCACCAACCTCAGCGCAGATTACCTGGCCAATTATTTTAAAGAAAAAATTGACCATATACGCCAGGAAATTTCCTCCCAGCCTCATAACACCACACATTGTCTGCCCTCCTACACTACATCTAGCTCACTTTCACTCTTTGATCCAGTCACAGAAGAAGTCACCAGGCTCCTCGCATCTTCTTCCCCTACTACCTGCACTAGTGACCCTATTCCCTCACATCTCCTTAAATCTGTCACCCCAGCTGTCACCACTCACCTAACTAAAATTTTCAATCTCTCTCTCTCTCCTCTGGTGTCTTTTCCTCCTCCTTCAAACATGCCAGCATACACCCATTACTTAAAAAACCACCCCTGGACCAAAATTGTGCCACTAACTACAGACCTGTCTCTAATCTCCCATTCATCTCAAAATCCCTGGAACGCCTGGTCCACTCCCGACTAATTCGCTACCTGTCAGATAACTCTCTCCTTCACCCTCAACAATCCGGTTTCCGCTCCTTACATTCTACTGAAACTGCTCTTACTAAAGTCTGTAATGATCTACTAACAGCTAAATCTAATGGTCACTACTCCCTGCTCATCCTCCTGGATCTCTCTGCTGCATTCGATACTGTGGATCACCAGCTCCTACTCACTATGCTCTGCTCTATGGGGCTGAAGGACACCGTTCTTTCTTGGTTTTCTTACATCTCTGACCGCACATTCACTGTATCCTTTGCCGGCTCCTCTTCCTCTCCTCTTCCCCTTATGGTCAGGGTTCCTCAGGGGTCAGTCCTAGGTCCCCTCCTGTTCTCTCTATACACAGCCCCTATTGGACAAACAATCAGCAGATTTGGTTTCCAGTACCATCTCTGTGCTGATGACACCCAACTGTACACATCTTCTCCTGACATCATCCCTGCACTATTACAAAATACAACCGATTGTCTGTCCGCTGTCTCCAACATCATGTCCTCCCTCTATCTAAAACTGAACCTATCAAAAACTGAACTCCTCATGTTTCCTTCCTCTCCTAACCTTCTGAAACTTAATATTACCATTTCTGTGTGTGGATCTACCATTACGCCCCAGCAGCACGCCCGCTGTCTTGGCGTTATATTTGACTACGATCTCGCCTTCACTCCCCACTTCACTTGCTCGTTCTTCTCAATTCCACCTCAAAAACATCTCTAGAATTCGACCTTTTCTTACCCTTGACTCTGCAAAAACTCTTACTGTTGCTCTCATTCATTCTCGCCTGGATTATTGTAATTCTTTACTAATTATTCTCCCTGTTACTAAACTCTCCCCTCTCCAATGCATTTTCAACGCTGCAGCCAGGATCATTTTCCTCTGAAACCGCTTCACTGATGCCTCTGCTCTTTGCCAGTCATTGCACTGGTTGCCTATCCGCTACAGAATCCAATATAAACTTATCACTCTCACTCACAAAGCTCTCCACGGTTCCGCACCACCCTACATCTCCTCCCTCATCTCTGTCTGTCACACTACCCGTGCCCTCCGCTCTGCTAATGACCTAAGACTGACATCCTCAACAATTCGAACCTCCCGCTCTCGTCTTCAAGATTTTTCATGAGCTGCGCCTATTCTCTGGAACACACTACCAAGAGCAATCCGATTCATTCCCAACATCCACACCTTAAAGCAGGCCCTAAAAACGCATTTCTTTAGACTAGCCTATCACCTCACTGCCCTGATCTAATCTAGTCCCTTTCTGCCCTTCATAACAAAAAATGTACTTCCAATTCTTGTACCCTGTACCTGTATAAATTCTCACCGACGGGTTCATGCAGCTGGTTTTGAATATCCTATTAAATCGATGGCTGGACCATATATGACAAGCTTTCCTCCCTCCATTCACCTTTTGTGCCTCCCCTATTTTCTCATAGACTGTAAGCTTACGAGCAGGGCCCTCACTCCTACTGGTATCTTAATTTTGTTTTTTTGTATTGTCTCAAATTGTCTGTACATGTCCCCTCTGAATTGTAAAGCGCTGCGGAATATGTTGGCGCTATAGAAATAAAACTTTATTATTATTATTATTATTATTATTATTTTTCATGTTGTGAATAATTGAAATGTTTAACTAGTAGATCAAGTCTTGCCGACCATCAGAAAATCAACAGAGTGGAGCAGCCATTCTTGTTTTCAGAACTGGCCAAATGTTTTTTATCATCAGGTCTTGTTGTCAGATAAGTCACACGGGAGAACCCATCATGATGTACCATAATTCAAAGGGTTTTATCCAAAAATCAGCTACAATTGCTTAAGTAAGAATTGGTGAGGGAAAGAACCATTTTCTCTCTTTTTAAACTTATCGTATTTTTCAAACCATAAGAATGTGGTCATGATGCACTGTTATGGGGTGGATCTGCTGCTGACACTGTTACAGGGGTAATATTCCCCAATTTCTAGTGCAATGTGTTTGATGACTTTCCCTTTAAATAGTGCTTATAACAAATCTGTGTCTGCCTTTATTATTTACTAAAACAGTGAAGAGCCGCAGATTAGTGAATTTTTTAAATATAATCCAGTACCAAAACATTTGGAAGTGTACCTAATGTCCCCAAAAGGAACTTCCAGGTTGTGAGATCCCACAACCCTCAGCGATCACTCACAGTGGAAGAGTGAGCTCTACGACTCCAGCGCTGCGGCATCCTTCTTAAGCAGTTCAGTGAAACCTTAAAAAGTTTGTAACAGACCTGGATTAGGTGAGAGAGCAATGTCTCGTGCTTAGTGCAGCTGCAGAGATTTGTGCGATCCCGCTCTGCACACTGAGATCCCACAAAATGAAAATTCAAGCTCCACTTTGCTAGTAAGTTGGGTATTTTGAGAGCCTTTATGTACATTTGTGAAAGGTTTTGATACTGGATTATATTTAGATAATTCAGTAATCTCAGGTTGCCCCCTGATTTATTTACTAAAAAGCGAAGCCTCAGATTGGAGATATGAACTCTTAAGTATATCATATTGTATAAAGTTGCATTTCAAAACTTGTTTTGTTAATAAATGCTTGTAAATGTATATTTTTCTAGCCTGTCTTTTTCTATTGTTTAGATGTGATGGTTTTGCCTCCGAACATTTCGAGTTGAGGCAGAGCTGTAGGTATTTAGCACAAAAATAGTGAGGGGATGTCACAGACATGTCACGGTTAGCTGACAATCCAATGGCAAAAGTGTTGGAAAATCCCAGAGATTTGCAGAACATGTTGTTAACTGACAGTTCTCTGTTTCTGCAGCAGCGGACTTTATGACTCTGGGAAACTGTCAGTTTTTCCTCTCAGTCGTGAGCCTCTGACTTCCTTTATAAACCTCACCCTGGGGTTCTTTGGGTGAGGTTTATAGTTGATCCTGGCTGTGGTTTGCAGCGGTCGTCTCCTCTTGTTGTTCCACAGACTTCTGTAGTAGCTACTCCTAAGATAAAGGTTTGAATTTTGCTATGTACCTGGGCTCAGGTGGTAGCATTTGTGTCTCCCCTGTATTGTTTTCTTTGGTCTCCCTTAGCGTTAGTGGTATTGACGAAGAGCTCATACCAGCCATTCTTACTTAGGCCCAGATCAGGGTTTGCCTAGGGTGAGGTATTCCTGCTCGGCGATAGGTGCGGAACCTATATAGGGTTGGTGAGGGCAGTGAAGGTGAGCTGTATTGTCAGGGGTCACCACTTCCCCCTTTCCCTAGTGATAGGGCATTCTTTTCCCCTTGCCTTTGTATTGTAATATACGGCTGGTATAGCTTCTATCCCCAGCTGTGACAGGGAAGAAGTGAATCGCATTCTGCATTCAGATATGTGGAAGTTGTTAAGACACTCTGGTCCCAATGTATCAAAGCTTTCATGCCAAAAAAATGGCACAAAAGCTTTGAAAAGTCACAAAATTTTGTATCAATTCATTGTGGTGCCAAATTTTGGTGGCTTTTGCCATTTTCACTCTAATATTGACAGGGTTTGGGTGGGACAGGGGCGTGACACCACAGCTCCTTAAATTCATGACGAGTTGTGGTTTTCTCTATTCCACAAGTCTCACCCCAGTCCCTGAAGGGAGTAATATTTCTAGCATGACACTAGGAGGCACATGCCACTCATCAAACGCTCCAGATTCATGAAGAGGCATGCACCATTTCATGAAACAGGAGTGGCCCACGCATAAATTGAGCCCTTTATGTTATGAAAATGATCCCTTTAGAAAGGATAATTATTGTAATAAAAAAACTAAAGGATTTTATCTGTCTGATATCCAATGGATTATTTTTTGGGGGGCTACCCACAAATAGAGATAAGCAGACCCGTTGAAGTTTAGGTTCAGCTATTTCAGTTGGACTTTAGATAAACTTCAGTTCGGGAACCGGACAGGTCCTGAACCTGTTGGAAGTCACTGATTGGGCAGTTCGGGTCTCCGCCCACATGCATCCAGCCATTAACAGAGTATTTATTACCAGGGGAAGGATGACGGGGTTTTTTCCTGGTACACAATACATCCTATAACAATGTTATTACCTCCCCGTGAAAGCCATTCAAACACTGCAAGCGGCTCGCACTGGGCCGAGCACTGATTGTACCCAAGCACTGCGATGCTATATCGAGTGGTTAGGATACATAAAGCACCCGAACTCCGAACTCTAACCCTGATTTTTTGTTTAAAGTCTGTATTTGGTACAAACACCGAATTTCACTCGTCTCTGCCCACAAACCTTTATTACAGTTTAGATTATGGGTGTAGAAGAGACCAGAACTAAAAGGGGCCTATCTCTTGATGAAGAGCAAGTAACATTTATGATACTTATGCTGGGGTTTTGTGAATTTAATGGGATTCGGTCACTAACTGTTTACTACTTAATTAAAAATCAGAATAATGTAAAGATAGTGTCACGCTAGGTACGGGGAAGTACCAAGTGAACGGCAAAAGGGAAGGGAAACCCTGTGCCTAGGGAAGGGGGAGATCGTGACCCCTGACTAAGTCTACCGCTGGGTCCTGAGTTCCCTCACCACCCTAGATAGATTCCACACCTATGCACCGAGTAGGATACCTGACTCTAGCCTGACCCTGATCTGAGCCCTAAATAGGGAACGGATGGGATGAGCTCTTTGTCAACACCACTAAGCACTAAAGGACACACAGAGATAACAAACAAGAGAAAACAACAAACAACTTATCTCTAGACGACTCAGTAAAAAGTTCAGTAAAGAGCAACAACGATCCTACTGATGCGTGCAAGCCACCTGCTTGCATACAGAACTTGTGAAGGAACTGAATATCACCAGCCCAAGTCCAGGGAACATGAGACTATTTAAACCCAAGGGAAAATACAGATTATTAGCAACTGAAGGGAATAAGAGTTCCCTTAGGTCCTAACAGGAAAAGGATGAAAACCCAACAGAGGAGATACCTAGTACAATGAATACTGATAGCAGGAAAAATAGAAAGTCAGGGAGCATTTTACGCAGCCAAACGCTGTGACACCGAGGGACTCTGAAGTGTCATTTACTGGGATGCTTTCTGTAGTTTTAATAAAATCACTGTATTACCACTAGGGGATTATCACTAGAGAACTAGTAAACCTTCTACCATGTATCGTCGATCTCCATTAGATCTGTATAGCCCTGCCCCACCCATGATTGGCAGCTTTCTGTCTATGCTTATTGTACACAGCTGTCAATCAGTGGTGTGGGTGGGATTATACACAGAGCAGCATTTCAAGAACTGGTAGATCTTAAGCAGATAAAACTGATGTTTATCAAAACTTCAGCAAGCAGCCAAGGAAGTGACACATCGCTGAAACCAGGGTCTCTGCCCCTACATCATGCCGTTCTGAGATGAGATAGCAAAACCCAGTGACAAATTCCGTTTAAATGACTGCCAGATAAACATCTATTTAGCTAAACTAAGGAAAAAAAATATGTCAACTAAATGACAATAATAATCGTGCTAATTTTTTATTTATTTTGCTATTAACTTTTGGAAATGGAGTCTATTGTGCTATCTAAAATACTCTTGATTTGTCTCACAAATACCATAGATAAATACTCCTTATTCATGGACCTTCACACAATCCTATGTAAATTAGCCCTTAAATTTCACAATGTATAACGATAAACCCCCAAACAGAAAAACGTTTTATACAAGATGTCACAAAACAGCACGCTGCTGCCCCTAATTGTCAGGATAATTATGCAACTAAACAACGCTTAACGGAAGAGGCCATGACTGTTTCCACTACTAGACGATTATTGGGGAGCTCACAGTGAGGGTATAGTATATATACAACCTTTTCTATCTCTGGAATATATCTACATCTTGATACAGTCACTGCCAACTCCACAATAACAAAAGGAACTTTTGCTAGCTGCCACCACCAATCGCTTATACAGGCCAATTGGACACACGTTACAGGTAGTGTATGGCTTCGGGATGCAATATATAGAGTAAGAGGAATGAAGCTATTAAATTTTAGATAATCTGAAAAGTAAGCAGTGTTCATAAAATATACAAAAGATATTACAAAGGGGAACAAAACAATACAGCATATACAATTACATAAAATAAAAGGGAATAACGAAAAAAATTATTGAACCTGGGTCACAAAAATTGGCTTCAGATTTATGGAGGGAAGGATTCCAATGGAACGTGGAGCAATCCTACATGGCAATGTTCCTTTCATTGAATGAGGATCCTAATTGGCATTAGCTTTTTATTAACACAAGTTACACTCACATACTGGTGACTCATAACAGGGCTGGACTTCAGAGAACTATAGGATGTATCTAAGTCTTAGAAAATTATGAGGGTCCCAACATTCTGATATCTTTGCCCCTGGAGGTCCCAGGCGGGAGATATTACAATCATCTTTCCTATCACGATTGTATCTGTTCATAGATAGATAAAAATATCCATGCAATGTCTCCTATCTGGCCTATATTCAATTGGCGGGACCCCGGCCATCACCCATAGATGCAGAACGATGCTTTGTGTTCTCCACTATATCACAAATGTCAAAATATGACTTTCCTATCTATTATATTGATGCAGTTCATAAAACTTCAATTCTTATTTTCTATAAGGGGAAACAAAGGATTTGAATTTCTCTGCTATTTTTCTGTTCAACTGCTGCTCTTATCTCTACCGGTCATAAATCTGTCCTTTTCTACATTCTTCTTGCATTTAAGATGAGATTGGCCTTACATCTGCTAAAGGATTCTTTTTAGTTACCGGTTTCCAAAGGAGGGGGTCAGCTGCATAGGGGTCTTGTTGAGTCTTTATGGATTTTATAATTTCTATATGACACTGGACTACATATTGATGTTTTTCCAAAATAAAGCTTTTACCCCTTGAAAGCCAAGGTAATTTTTTGGACACTTTCCTCGACTTGGTGCTTGAAGAGTTCAATAAAATCAGAAAAATTACTATCATGATTCACGTATGACTCTGCTTGTGGAAAGCAATTATGTGTGTTTGTTTTCCTGCTGTCTTTATTCTCCGGGGTTTGATCTGATGGGAGGAGCCTATTATGTTGTGCCTCATTCCGGGGGTCATGCTTCCTTATCTTGGAACTGTTTTCCTTGGTACGCTAACAGTGATAGTTCCTGCTCTGCAGTGTGCGCTTTTGGTTCCTGTGAGTCTGTTCTGATCCTGCCCACTACCTAGTGCTCCTTTACCTTACCTTTGTCCTTCCCGTCTTGTCTTACCTACCTGTCTCCCTAATCCGCTCTCTGCTTTGTTATCCCATCTCTACTCCCTCTATACTAACTTGTCCTCTCGGTTTACGACCCCGGCTTGCTATCTGACTACGGCTCTGCTCCCCTCCAGCTCCTGACGATACCTCCTGGCTTTCCGACCCTCGGCTTTCACTTGACTCCAGCTCTGCTTATCCCTCTGTACCTACGTGACTTCCTGGCACTGACTTTCGGCTTATCGACCATTCTATTGCATCATTCCGCAGATGCTAGTGACCTCTAGTGGGCTTGCGCCTAACTACACTTAGAAGCACTACATTCTGCCTCAGTACTGGCTCCCCCTGGTGGTAGCATCACATTTACACTCCCATATACCCAAAATAAAAAACAAAAAGTTGCCCTAAAATCATTATGAAATGATTCAGATATAGTAACTATTAGCAGACAAGGGGGATGGAATATTCATGCAAAACAGGAATGATTTTAAGGAAGCTCAGATTAATCTCTCCGACCCCATAGACTAAGGGATTACAACTATGGATCCTTTTTCAGCATTTAAAACAAAATATGCTCTCCCCATAACAAAAGCTTTTGAGAAAGGAATCTTAAAGAGAACGAACCACCAGGATTTTGCTATGTTGAAAATATTTTTATAGGATAATTTGAACATAAGGGTATATACACAATACAATACAGTACAATACAGTACATTACCATAAATAACAATTAAAAGCTTCCAATAACTTAGTTACTTACTCATATTGTTCATAAACATTTAACACATAGGAATCTGAAACATAAGGGAGATGAGGAAGGGAAAGAGAAAGGTAGGGAAGGAAATCTTTATTAGGGAAGAGGTAAAGAGCAGGAAGGAGAGGGAAATCCCTTAAAAAGGGAAAGATGACAAGCATCTAAACATCTACAATTACATTATAATTCAGTTCTTGGATAAGTAGTACTAAACATTAATGCATAGAGTAAAGGCCGCTTTACACGCTGCGACATCGCCCAAGCGATGTCGTTGGGGGTCACGGATTTTGTGATGCACATCCGGCATCGTTGGTGAGGTTGTTGCGTGTAACTCCTATGTGCGATGTGAAATCGTCGCCAAACCGCTTAAAATTGCTAATCACTTACATGGGTCTCCATTCTCAAATATCGTTGTAATTTGTCTCCAAAAGTCGCTGATTGTTACCTTTTTTATGAGATTCGTTACGTGTGACACTCTTTGAGCGACAATGAATATCGCTGTTGCGGGCGCCATCATCGATACGGGCGTGTTTGTTTAGACAAAAGGAAGAATACGCCTCCTTTCCTCATATTGGTTAACGCATCAGCGTCATGATTGGACATTACTGATGTAAAAGGCAAAACACGCCTTTGGGTTCCGTACGGAAGGCAAACACGCCTACGTCGCTCATAACATCGTAAGTAGGAATATGGTGTGACGCCAATAACACAACACAAAAGGATCTGAAGCACATTGTGGGAAGATGTGGTGTCACTTCCGAGATGAAACGAGAATGCTACGTACGACCGCTACATGACATCAAAATGGCCACACAGCGATGTTGCGAAATCGCACGCGACTTGGGCGTGCCGCACTTCTAACGAGATCGCTAACGAGATCGCAGTGTGTAAAGTGGCCTTTAGTAGCGGAGGATTATGTAAAGTCTTGAATATAACTTTCTAAAGGTAGAGTACGGTATAATATATTCCTTGGAGAAAGGTCAACAGTTAGAAGGGGAAAAAAGTCAGGTTATTAATACATATCAAGCAATACTTAGCTCACAATGTTTATTACGCTTGCCCAGATCAAGATTAAACCTCAACTCTGGGGGAAGAGAGTCTGGCCTTTAGGTGAAACGAACAGTTCCTGAATTAAGGTCCTTAGTCTACCATTAAATGAAGAAGTACTAAAGGATATTCCAAGAAAGAGTAGTAGTTCCAAAGTATAAAGTTAGTGGTATAAAGTTATCCATTGTAATCCTACAGTAGCCTTATAACTGGTAGATCCAGTAGGGCTGAAAGATTTAGTATTCTTTTCAGTTAAAAACTCCTAAGATCAAGATCCATATTTTCAGACTACAACTGATCAGAGACCATGTAAAAAGAATTCTTAATCAAGTGGAGCAGATATGATGGCCATTCTGATCAATGTTTATGTTAAAGCGTTGAAGTAACCGAAATCCTTCCTCCGGTGATGAAACAAAGAAGGACTTGTTGTTTAAACCTAGCTTGATGGTTGCGGACTGTGATCATTTATATTTTACTGTTGATAAGTTATTTTGTGAAGCCATTGAAAAGTTTCCTAGCTTGTAAAGTTGACTTACAAAGGTCTTTGAATAGTGAGATAGAGTTGAAAGGTCTTGGGAGCTTCATTGAGTTTCTTGTTAGTAACAGCAATTTATTCCTTGCGTAGAGAGAGGAGAAGGTGACGATTATTATTATTATTTATTATTATAGCGCCATTTATTCCATGGCGCTTTACAAGTGAAAGAGGGTATACGTACAACAATCATTAACAGTACAAGACAGACTGGTATAGGAGGAGAGAGGACCCTGCCCGCGAGGGTTCACAGTCTACAGGGAATGGGTGATGGTACAATAGGTGAGGACAGAGCTGGTTGTGCAGTAGTCTACTGGACTGAGGGCTATTGTAGGTTGTAGGCTTGTTGGAAGAGGTAGGTCTTGAGGTTCCTCTTGAAGCTTTCCACAATAGTGGAGAGTCTGATGTGCTGAGGTAGAGCGTTCCAGAGTATGGGGGATGCACGGGAGAAATCTTGTACACGATTGTGGGAAAAGGAGATAAGAGAGGAGCAGAGAAGGAGATCTTGTCAGGATCTAAGGTTGCGTGCAGGTAGGTACCGGGAGACTAGGTCACAGATGTAGGGAGAAGACAGGTTGTGCATGGCTTTGTATGTCATGGTTAATGTTTTGAACTGGAGTCGTTGGGCGATGGGAAGCCAGTGAAGGGATTGGCAGAGTGGCAAGGCTGGGGAGTAGCGAGGGGAGAGGTGGATTAAGCGGGCTGCAGAGTTTAGGATAGATTGGAGGGGTGCAGAGAGCCAGAGAGCAGGAGGTTGCAGTAGTCGAGGCGGGAGATGATGATGATTATATCCCTTGGTGTCTCCTTGGGGAGGTAAGAAGGTTTTGGAGTTCAATAGGCATCAGACACAAGTTCATTATTTGAAAGATCTGGTATCAGTGTGCTTGTCATTGTCTTAAGGTAATATTTTAAGTCAGTTGGGATTACCGATTCTGGAACGCCTCTTTTTTTTCAGATTTTTTTCTTCTAGCATAATTCTCAGAATTTGCCTTTTGCATTTTTAAAGTTGAAATGTCTTTACGTATTAAATTGATGGAATTATTTAAATCTTCTTTTTCTTGTTGTATAACCAGAATTGCATTATCCATATTTTCAGTTTTCCTTTGGATATTATTGATTTCCGTAGATAAACCTGTAATCTGTATGGCAAATATTTGTTTGATAGAGGCCAGCATTTCATTGAATATTTTCTTAGCAGATAATTTTATGATGTGGGTGTCTGAGCAGTCGCATCATCACAGTCCAGTATTATTGAATCCACAGTACAATCGCTTGGAGGGTAATTACCATCCTCAGCAGACAATCCTGATATATAAGTGTCCGGAGAGTTGACATCGTCTTCTGTACAATTGCTTGAGGGGTAATTATAATTTTCAGTAGACAGTTCTAAAACATGTGTGTTTGTGCAGTAGGCATCATCACAATCCAATATTTTACAGACTTTTGTACTATTGCATGAAGGGGAATTAAAATCCTTACCAGACAATTGAGAAATATGGGTATCTGGGCTGTAGGCATCATCACAATCTAGTATTTTAGAGTCATCCGTAATGGAGTCTTTGTCTGGGTTTAATTGTATCACTCATGTTTTTGAGATGTTTATCCATATTGTCCTGAAAGGCTTTACATAACTTTATTAGATATGATCTGGTGATTGGAGAGTTAGAAGCAAGGATATTACTTAATGATAGAGTCTTTTTCCCATAAGGAATCCTTTGAACTCATAAAGCTGTCTCTTCTGAATTGAAGATTCTCAGAGCTGTTAGATGTAGATGCATCTGCTTCAGATTCATCAACTGGTGAAGGGGTGGAAATTTCCCTATTAGTCTTAGGTTCCTCTATGTTAGCTGCATCAGATATATTAGTGTGGTAAATTAGTTTTGTATATTTGTCGTCTTCTTCTGAAGTTACCCTTGCAGGAAGAAAAGGAGCTATCTCCTGTAGATGACAGCCCATCCAGTGGTCCTCTCCTTGTATTTGAACACTATCATTATTTTCCTCATGGGAGGGTGAAGCTATTTTGATCTCCGCAGCTTTTATATCTGCAGCCGCTGACTTGTGTTTTTGTATATCTATTTCCTGAGGCAGGGGTATTGTAGGCTTGGAAGGAGATAGTATTGAGCCTCTTGGTGTATTTTGTCTCCAGGGTATCTTATAATCCTGGTTTTGGGTAAGTACAGCAGGTTTTTCTGTTCCAATGTCATCGATGTCATCGATTTAGTATCTGTCTTAAATGCTGTGGACGTGGACCAAGAGTTCCTGACAGGCCTTAGAAGAGAGCCCAATTTTTGCAAGTGCAGGAGGGTCCAAAGGGTTATGCCCTAAAAAATTAGATGCTTGTAAGGGGTACTTTACACGCTGCGATATCGGTACCGATATCGCTAGCGAGCATACCCGACCCCGTCGGTTGTGCATCACGGGCAAATCGCTGCTCGTGATGCATAACATCACTAACACCCGTCACACGCACTTGCCTGCCTAACGACGTCGCTGTTGTCTGTGAACCGCCTCCTTTCTAAGTGGGCGGTTTGTGCGGCGTCACAGCGACGTCACACGGCAGCCGTCCAATAGCAGAGGAGGGGCGGAGATGAGCGGCTGGAACATGCCGCCCACCTCCTTCCTTCCTCATTGCCGGTGGACGCAGGTAAGGAGATGTTCGTCGCTCCTGCGGTGTCACACATAGCGATGTGTGATGCCGCAGGAACGACGAACAACATCGCTACTCACCAGACAACGATATTTGGGGTTTGGACAACCTCTCCAACACCAACGATTTTTACCACTTTTGCGATCGTTGAAGGTTGCTCGTACGTGTCACACACTGTGATGTCGCTAACGACGCCGGATGTGCATCACAAACACCGTGACCCCGACGATAAGTCGTTAGCGATGTCGCAGCATGTAAAGTACCCCTAACTGCCTGCCTTTGTCATTTTGATGAGGCACAAGAGGGGTATTTGTTTTATGTGTAGTGTTTCTTCTATTTAAGGTGGTTTTATTATTTTTCCAAACGGTAGGCATTTTCTTTAATTTGTTCAGTACCACTTATGTTAATGAAGTACTCTTTAGTTATCTATATAACTTATTTGGAGGTAGAGCAGAAGATACAGTTCTGCTCCGGTTCCTCACAGGTAAGGAGCCTCCTGCAGATAAGAGGATTTCTTCAGTTGTCTCAATCAGAACAGCCTCCACTGAGGATCGTATAAGTACCGCACCACAGATCCACTGCCATGTTACAGCAGCAGGTATAGTGTGTGAGGAGTAACCATGGCAACCTCAGCACAGCAGCCCGGCCTCTTCCTCACACCCTGGATGCTGTTCAGTCACAAATTCTTTAATGACAATTTATTAGGAGCTTCTTATTCTTTTGGTGTGAAATTAATAAAACTTTTATGTGCTTGAGCTTGGTGACCGAGTGATTTATTTGGTGTTACAGCCCTCACATACTCTGTGATGACAGGAGTCCAGGGATATCAGCGGAGCTGCAGCTTCCCTCACTGCCTGGAAAAATGATTGATATCTAATCTCTTCCTTATCAGAAACAGTTGGTTTTAGGGTTTTCAGATCCCCCAACAGTGAATCATAGATTAGCAGTAGTGAAATTCTCTTATAAGGTCCCTGAGGACCAATTCATTGGGGGAATCAGTATTCTTCAGTGCTTTCGCTTTCAGGGGACTCCCAGGCCTTGAATTGTGTCACAGACCTGCCGGGAATAACTCCCTATATCTTTCTTATCTACCTCAGGAAACTGATGAGGCTAGTCTCTAAATGATCACAGGATATTCCTATGTCTGATGAAAAAGGATATGATCAGTGTTTTCTTCTTTGGGTAGATTTATTTGTTGCTTGAACTTACTGACTCATAGAGCTCGTTCACCTAGCGTCCATCTTGAACAGCCGCAGACCACGCCCCCTTCAGGATTTTGCTAGATGACGTAAAGGCAGTGCCATACTGGTACTAGGATGCTGTATGCCAAGCAATGCCCAGGGTTCATTAACCAATGCACCCTGCATTTTAAGCTGTTGGGTCAATCATTTTCTTCAGACCAGTCCAAAGTGGTGTTTCTGATTTCGCACCTCGGTGGAGAAGCTGTCTCCTGGGTCTGTACCTTGTGGGGAAAAAAATGACCCAATTACTACTGACCTCTTAGAATTTCTGGAGAGTTTTTGAGGAACTGACGCAAGTCATCTCGACTGCACCCTTTTGAATTAAGATGGAATGATCAGGCACTGGCGGACACCTTTTGGGAAGGTTTTATCTAAGAGAACCAATGATGTACTGGCTGGTCTTGATATACCTACTACCCTGGATGATCTTATCTCCTATGCCATACATTCCAGGAATGATCCAAGGAAGTCTTCTGTGTGAAGAAACCTATCTGCCTGGCTCCATCCTTCCAAAGGCCATTTGATTCCCAGGTTACTGTTTCCGCTCCTGTTCCTGAGCCTACAAAAGTAATCAGAATACAAAACATCTGATCTACAATGTGAAAATTTCCAAATCATGGTCCTGTGATTAGCAGCAGAGCACCTTGTCCAAACCTGTCCTTTGAAGCCAGAACCCTATTACCTGGAATTGGAAGGAGGGATTACCCTCGGCAAAAGCAAGCCTTCTTCCTATTCCTTGTTCCAGTCCATGTCTGCATCGTTTGGAGACGTTCAGCTCCTTTAGACGGCTCATCTGGACTCCAGTTCTATTGGAAATTTTGTTCAGCGAGCTGTGGTGGAGCGTTAGTAGATACCAATTCGACACCATCTGAAGGCCTTGTTGGTGTCATGCGTGGATGGAATGATCCTGTCCAAACCCAGATGCTTATTCCTGAGCAAGTGGAATTATGTATGGGAGATAAACATTCGGACTTTCTTGTGCTTCCAAGCTTATCTTTTTTCTAGGTCTGCCTAGCTCCATGCTCTTGAGTCTGTTCTTTCAAATTACGATCCTTATCCATTTAGTTTAACATTGCAATGGTCTTCTGTTCAGAGAAGAATCATTGAGATCCATTAAACATTGTAAATATATTAGTAGAGTAATTATGACCTGAAAGATTTCTATCCTTATCAAAAAAATGCCAGGGACAAAATTTAAGCCCCTGGCCAGGACATTAATCTGCTCAACTAATAAAACTGTGGGTGTCAGAACCAAAATATTACGTCACGTCAAAGCCTACAGATGCTCAGTGTGCAGCATAACAAAAGGGTAACAATGGAAATGGTAAAAAAGAAGGCCCTGATGATGAGGAGAGGGGACCTCCTGCAAGTCGCATGAGTCTGTACCCTACACTCCCTAACATCTATATACGGGTCCTCCCCCACCCGACGTCATCACGTGCCTAGACCTTCGCTCGCCCTGATCTCACCATGGCTAGTGAGAGGGCCGACGAAAACAGTAGTCTCACCACTGCACTAATACAACACAAGGTAAAGGAGACAAAGAGAAAATAGACACAAAAAGGAAAAACACTTCAAACTCTTCCAATGCAGCTAAACATCACAGCTGCAATTGTCAGAACTCCTCAGATTCGACCAGAGACAGGCTCCTTCCATAAAGGTCAGCATAAAATGAAAAGCTATAACCGGTGTCAGATGGTAAGATACATGAATATTTCTAACAAACGGGAGTGGTCACAAAAGAGATGAACCTGAGATTAAGGCTACAAAGGACAGCCAGAATGGAAAGAGTCCTTAACTCCTACAGCACTAAAAAAAAATGGATTCACTCAAATCAAGTTGTAGACCTATGAACAATAAGGTGCTGTGACCTTCTGATCCCAGACTCGCCAGAGGTCTCCCCAGAGCGGGACACTCTCATGACACATTATCCATAAATTCATTCATATTCAAGTTCATTTTTTCTTGTTCCGTATTGGAGATCTTTTCATATCCTTCTTATTGGTTCTCCTTCCTCCTCTTCATTTTCTGATTCTGAAATTCTCTGAATAACATATTTGAATGAACATTTTCCCTTTAAATTATCAGGATTACAGTCTGGAGATGCCAGATCGGAAGATTTTTGCAGCGTCCGTGCAATAGTTATTGTGAGAGGTTTTCTTTAAGATTTACTTCTGTGAAAGAAGGTGTTTGCCCGACATTGCGCTATGAGCCAAATGTCTATCATGGTGCAGAGAAAGGCGGCAATCGCTCTCCCCTAGAAGTGGACTCCTGGGACAAACGGGACAAATGTGGAGTGGGAAAATGTGTGATCAGAGTTGGATAGAAATAAAATCCATTTTAGTATAGGTTATTACTTATGTTGTGCTCTGATCTGGAGGAACAGGAATTGTGAGCACTTTGGGAATTTCACAGAATGGATTGATAAAGGTATAACTAGATTGTACCCATTATTTAGAGGAATGTAATATGTACATTTCATATTTTAAACAAGAATGACTTTCAATATCTGCAATTATTATTTTACTTGATAAAGGATAAAAATAAATGGTATTCACTGATAAAGGGGAGAATAGATCAATAGAGAATTAATCAATAGATGTAAGGGGAAGGGAAATTCAGAGTTGTCACAATTTTATCGAACTTGGTTGGATATTTGGCTGACAACATCCACTTGTTACACGCCTGTCCCGTGTCTGGGATCTGCCCCTTCCCCCGCTCTGCTAAACTTTCCTGTGCTCCACGTTGGGCTTTGTAAGTAGCCGGACACGCTCCATGTGCTGAGCTTAACTGGCCTATATAAGGCTACCAAGATACACCCCTGTGTCCTGGTATTAGGACTATTAGTGTGTGCAGTGACCTGTCTGCAGTCTCCAGAACATCCAGACTATCTGTGGCCTCCAGCACCTCAGCTACCAATCTGCCTGTGGCTTCCAGTATGTCTGCCCCTGTCTGAGGTCTCCAGGACGTCTGCGGCTTCCAATACCTCAGTTACCTGTCTGCCTGTGGGTGTCAGTACCTCTGCCGCCTGTCTGCAGTCTTCAGGACTTCTGCTGTATGCCTGTGACTGGTAGTGCCTCTGCTGCTCGCCCCAGGTTTTCCAGGATATCTGCTCCATGTCCGTCCACGGCTTTCAGTCTCCTGTCTCCCTACAGCCTCCATTACCTCACTGTGACCCATGACAAAAAACCAAGACCATGGCTCTCAATGGGGCAGTTACACACTCTTTTGGAAGAGTCTCTACATGGCTCTACTCCGTACACCTCGTACACACACCGCTCCGTACACCTCGTACACACGCGGCTCCACTCCGTACACATCGTACACACGCGGCTCCGCTCCGTACACACGCGGCTCCGCTCCGTACACCTCGTACACACGCGGCTCCGCTCCGTACACCTCGTACACACGCGGCTCCGCTCCGTACACACGCGGCTCCGCTCCGTACACCTCGTACACACGCGGCTCCGCTCCGTACACCTCGTACACACGCGGCTCCGCTCCGTACACCTCGTACACACACGGCTCCGCTCCGTACACCTCGTACACACGCGACTCCGCTCCGTACACCTCGTACACACACGGCTCCGCTCCGTACACCTCGTACACACACGGCTCTGCTCCGTACACATCGTACACACACGGCTCCGCTCCGTACACCTCGTACACACACGGCTCTGCTCCGAACACCTCGTACACACACGGCTCTGCTCCGTACACATCGTACACACACGGCTCCGCTCCGTACACCTCGTACACACACGGCTCCGCTCCGTACACCTCGTACACACACGGCTCTGCTCCGTACACATCGTACACACACGGCTCCGCTCCGTACACCTCCTACACACACGTCTCTGCTCCGTACACCTCGTAGACACACGGCTCTGCTACATCCACACTGTAAACCCCTCCTGACCCCACACATAAACTTCCCCTCATCCAGCACCATGACAACCAGCACAGCAGAGTCCTGCATACACTGAGGAGCTGATCATGTGACCCTGACTCCTCCCCTCCATGTGACATCATCACAGGTCCTGTAAGCACAGAGCAGCCATATATCTAGTGTGCGGCTCTGCAGGAGGAGGTAGGTGCAGGGTATTATATATCTAGTGTGCGGCTCTGCAGGAGGAGGTAGGTGCAGGGTATTATATATCTAGTGTGCGGCTCTGCAGGTGGAGGTAGGTGCAGGGTATTATATATCTAGTGTGCGGCTCTGCAGGTGGAGGTAGGTGCAGGTTATTATATATCTAGTGTGCGGCTCTGCAGGTGGAGGTAGGTGCAGGGTATTATATATCTAGTGTGCGGCTCTGCAGGTGGAGGTAGGTGCAGGGTATTACATATCTAGTGTGCGGCTCTGCAGGTGGAGGTAGGTGCAGGTTATTATATATCTGTGTGCGGCTCTGCAGGTGGAGGTAGGTGCAGGGTATTATATATCTGTGTGCGGCTCTGCAGGTGGAGGTAGGTGCAGGGTATTATATATCTAGTGTGCGGCTCTGCAGGTGGAGGTAGGTGCAGGTTATTATATATATAGTGTGCGGCTCTGCAGGTGGAGGTAGGTGCAGGTTATTATATATCTAGTGTGCGGCTCTGCAGGTGGAGGTAGGCGCAGGGTATTATATATCTAGTGTGCGGCTCTGCAGGTGGAGGTAGGCGCAGGGTATTATATATCTAGTGTGCGGCTCTGCAGGTGGAGGTAGGCGCAGGGTATTATATATCTAGTGTGCGGCTCTGCAGGTGGAGGTAGGTGCAGGGTATTCTATATCTGGTGTGCGGCTCTGCAGGTGGAGGTAGGTGCAGGGTATTATATATCTAGTGTGCGGCTCTGCAGGTGGAGGTAGGTGCAGGGTATTATATATCTAGTGTGCGGCTCTGCAGGTGGAGGTAGGTGCAGGGTATTATATATCTAGTGTGCGGCTCTGCAGGTGGAGGTAGGTGCAGGGTATTATATATCTAGTGTGCGGCTCTGCAGGTGGAGGTAGGTGCAGGGTATTATATATCTAGTGTGCGGCTCTGCAGGTGGAGGTAGGTGCAGGGTATTATATATCTAGTGTGCGGCTCTGCAGGTGGAGGTAGGTGCAGGGTATTATATATCTAGTGTGCGGCTCTGCAGGTGGAGGTAGGTGCAGGGTATTATATATCTAGTGTGCGGCTCTGCAGGTGGAGGTAGGTGCAGGGTATTATATATCTAGTGTGCGGCTCTGCAGGTGGAGGTAGGTGCAGGGTATTATATATCTAGTGTGCGGCTCTGCAGGTGGAGGTAGGTGCAGGGTATTATATATCTAGTGTGCGGCTCTGCAGGTGGAGGTAGGTGCAGGGTATTATATATCTAGTGTGCGGCTCTGCAGGTGGAGGTAGGTGCAGGTTATTATATATCTAGTGTGCGGCTCTGCAGGTGGAGGTAGGTGCAGGGTATTATATATCTAGTGTGCGGCTCTGCAGGTGGAGGTAGGTGCAGGTTATTATATATCTAGTGTGCGGCTCTGCAGGTGGAGGTAGGTGCAGGGTATTATATATCTAGTGTGCGGCTCTGCAGGTGGAGGTAGGTGCAGGGTATTATATATCCAGTGTGCGGCTCTGCAGGTGGAGGTAGGTGCAGGGTATTATATATCCAGTGTGCGGCTCTGCAGGTGGAGGTAGGTGCAGGGTATTATATATCCAGTGTGCGGCTCTGCAGGTGGAGGTAGGTGCAGGGTATTATATATCCAGTGTGCGGCTCTGCAGGTGGAGGTAGGTGCAGGGTATTATATATCTAGTGTGCGGCTCTGCAGGTGGAGGTAGGTGCAGGGTATTATATATCTGGTGTGCGGCTCTGCAGGTGGAGGTAGGTGCAGGGTATTATATATCTGGTGTGCGGCTCTGCAGGTGGAGGTAGGTGCAGGGTATTATATATCTGGTGTGCGGCTCTGCAGGTGGAGGTAGGTGCAGGGTATTATATATCTGGTGTGCGGCTCTGCAGGTGGAGGTAGGTGCAGGGTATTATATATCTAGTGTGCGGCTCTGCAGGTGGAGGTAGGTGCAGGGTATTATATATCTAGTGTGCGGCTCTGCAGGTGGAGGTAGGTGCAGGGTATTATATATCTAGTGTGCGGCTCTGCAGGTGGAGGTAGGTGCAGGGTATTATATATCTGGTGTGCGGCTCTGCAGGTGGAGGTAGGTGCAGGGTATTATATATCTGGTGTGCGGCTCTGCAGGTGGAGGTAGGTGCAGGGTATTATATATCTGGTGTGCGGCTCTGCAGGTGGAGGTAGGTGCAGGGTATTATATATCTGGTGTGCGGCTCTGCAGGTGGAGGTAGGTGCAGGGTATTATATATCTGGTGTGCGGCTCTGCAGGTGGAGGTAGGTGCAGGGTATTATATATCTAGTGTGCGGCTCTGCAGGTGGAGGTAGGTGCAGGGTATTATATATCTAGTGTGCGGCTCTGCAGGTGGAGGTAGGTGCAGGGTATTATATATCTAGTGTGCGGCTCTGCAGGTGGAGGTAGGTGCAGGGTATTATATATCTAGTGTGCGGCTCTGCAGGTGGAGGTAGGTGCAGGGTATTATATATCTAGTGTGCGGCTCTGCAGGTGGAGGTAGGTGCAGGGTATTATATATCTAGTGTGCGGCTCTGCAGGTGGAGGTAGGTGCAGGGTATTATATATCTAGTGTGCGGCTCTGCAGGTGGAGGTAGGTGCAGGGTATTATATATCTAGTGTGCGGCTCTGCAGGAGGAGGTAGGTGCAGGGTATTATATATCTAGTGTGCGGCTCTGCAGGTGGAGGTAGGTGCAGGGTATTATATATCTAGTGTGCGGCTCTGCAGGTGGAGGTAGGTGCAGGGTATTATATATCTAGTGTGCGGCTCTGCAGGTGGAGGTAGGTGCAGGGTATTATATATCTAGTGTGCGGCTCTGCAGGTGGAGGTAGGTGCAGGGTATTATATATCTAGTGTGCGGCTCTGCAGGAGGAGGTAGGTGCAGGGTATTATATATCTAGTGTGCGGCTCTGCAGGTGGAGGTAGGTGCAGGGTATTATATATCTAGTGTGCGGCTCTGCAGGTGGAGGTAGGTGCAGGGTATTATATATCTAGTGTGCGGCTCTGCAGGAGGAGGTAGGTGCAGGGTATTATATATCTAGTGTGCGGCTCTGCAGGTGGAGGTAGGTGCAGGTTATTATATATCTAGTGTGCGGCTCTGCAGGTGGAGGTAGGTGCAGGGTATTATATATCTAGTGTGCGGCTCTGCAGGTGGAGGTAGGTGCAGGTTATTATATATCTAGTGTGCGGCTCTGCAGGTGGAGGTAGGTGCAGGTTATTATATATCTAGTGTGCGGCTCTGCAGGTGGAGGTAGGTGCAGGGTATTATATATCTAGTGTGCGGCTCTGCAGGTGGAGGTAGGTGCAGGGTATTATATATCTAGTGTGCGGCTCTGCAGGTGGAGGTAGGTGCAGGGTATTATATATCTAGTGTGCGGCTCTGCAGGTGGAGGTAGGTGCAGGGTATTATATATCTAGTGTGCGGCTCTGCAGGTGGAGGTAGGTGCAGGGTATTATATATCTAGTGTGCGGCTCTGCAGGTGGAGGTAGGTGCAGGGTATTATATATCTAGTGTGCGGCTCTGCAGGTGGAGGTAGGTGCAGGGTATTATATATCTAGTGTGCGGCTCTGCAGGTGGAGGTAGGTGCAGGGTATTATATATCTAGTGTGCGGCTCTGCAGGTGGAGGTAGGTGCAGGGTATTATATATCTAGTGTGCGGCTCTGCAGGTGGAGGTAGGTGCAGGTTATTATATATCTAGTGTGCGGCTCTGCAGGTGGAGGTAGGTGCAGGGTATTATATATCTAGTGTGCGGCTCTGCAGGTGGAGGTAGGTGCAGGTTATTATATATCTAGTGTGCGGCTCTGCAGGTGGAGGTAGGTGCAGGTTATTATATATCTAGTGTGCGGCTCTGCAGGTGGAGGTAGGTGCAGGGTATTATATATCTAGTGTGCGGCTCTGCAGGTGGAGGTAGGTGCAGGGTATTATATATCTAGTGTGCGGCTCTGCAGGTGGAGGTAGGTGCAGGTTATTATATATCTAGTGTGCGGCTCTGCAGGTGGAGGTAGGTGCAGGTTATTATATATCTAGTGTGCGGCTCTGCAGGTGGAGGTAGGTGCAGGGTATTATATATCTAGTGTGCGGCTCTGCAGGTGGAGGTAGGTGCAGGGTATTATATATCTAGTGTGCGGCTCTGCAGGTGGAGGTAGGTGCAGGGTATTATATATCTAGTGTGCGGCTCTGCAGGTGGAGGTAGGTGCAGGGTATTATATATCTAGTGTGCGGCTCTGCAGGTGGAGGTAGGTGCAGGGTATTATATATCTAGTGTGCGGCTCTGCAGGTGGAGGTAGGTGCAGGGTATTATATATCTAGTGTGCGGCTCTGCAGGTGGAGGTAGGTGCAGGGTATTATATATCTAGTGTGCGGCTCTGCAGGTGGAGGTAGGTGCAGGGTATTATATATCTAGTGTGCGGCTCTGCAGGTGGAGGTAGGTGCAGGGTATTATATATCTAGTGTGCGGCTCTGCAGGTGGAGGTAGGTGCAGGGTATTATATATCTAGTGTGCGGCTCTGCAGGTGGAGGTAGGTGCAGGGTATTATATATCTAGTGTGCGGCTCTGCAGGTGGAGGTAGGTGCAGGGTATTATATATCTAGTGTGCGGCTCTGCAGGTGGAGGTAGGTGCAGGGTCTCTAGTATTTTGGAGGTCATCATCATTAACCCCTTCATGTCTTGACTATTTTCAACTTAAACCAGTTCAGGACCAGTTTCCCGCTATTCCTGACCCGGCTCATTTACATTCAGTTTAACCCCTTAGGGATGAAGCCAGTTTTGTATTTCATGACTCGGCCATTTTTTCCAATTCTGACCAGTGTCACTTTGACACCAAAAAGTGGACCCCACAGTTTGTTCCCCACTTTCTTCTGAGCGTGGTGATACCCCACATGTGATCACAAACCTCTGTTTGGACAAATGGGAGGAGCCGGAACAGAAGAAGCAATATTTAAATTTTGGAAAGCAAATTTGGCTGAAATAGATTGCGGGCACCATGTAACATTTGCAGGGCCCCTAAAGTACCTAAACAGCAGAAACCCCCACAAGTGACCCCAGTTAGGAAATCTAGATCCTTCAAGCAATTTATCTAGGGGTATATTGAGCATTTTGAACTCACAGGCACTTCACAGAATTTGATAACATTAGGTCGTCATATTGAAAATTTTCAATTTTCAAATTTCTCACTTTTTCAAGAGGAAACACCAAAAAGTGGACCCCACAGTTTATCCAAATTTTTATGAGCTCAGTGAAACCCCATATGTGGCCAAAAACCTCTATTTGGACAAACAGGAGGGCTTAGGATGGAAGAAGCAGCATGTGAATTTTGGAAAAGTTTAAATAAATTGCAGGCACCATGTCGCATTTGCAGGGCCTCTAAAGTACCTATACAGTAGAAAACCCCCACAAGTGACCCCATTTTGGACACTAGACCACTCAAGGATTTTATTCAAGGGTTTAGTGAGCAGGTATTTCACAAAAATGTTGTTGTAGTGGCAAATTTTACTTTTAGGCTATGTGCCCACTTCCAATTCAGTAACGCTGCATCTGGGACGCAATGTCAGCCTTTCTGCAGAGATGCGAGTGTTGTCCACAGGAGAATGCAGCTGCCCGTGCCCACGATCTGGGTTCAGGCCGCTGCGGACTTTATTCTCCCTGCGAAGAACACTCTCATCTCCACAGCATAAACTGACATCCTGCGTCTCAGGAAGCCGCGCCGCTGGTCAGTTTATGCTGCAGATAAAAGCAGCACAGTGGGCAGGAGATTTCTAAACTTCCCTCCACTGCGCTTGTACTGCACAACATCGCAGTCAAAACACTCTGCATCCAAACCACTGCAAATCCTGATCGTGGGCACACAGTTTAGAAAGCTAGAATGGATAGATGGATGGATAAATAGATGTCAAACACATATATAATGTCCCACCCCCCTGCATATTCTAAGCTGGCACCCTTTAGTAACTTTCATGTGGCATTAAAGGGTGTTTAACCTTGTATTTAGCCTCAAAAAATAAATAATTAAAACAAAAAACCCAACAAAACAGCTAGCGTAAAGCAGACGGCTGGCAGACTACAGCTGGCAGCTTCATCTTGGCTGGTAATCCAAAATGGAGGTCTCCCCATGCTGTTTTTTTTTTTTTAATTATTTATAAATAATTAAAAAAAAAAGTGTGGTCCCGCCCAAAATGGATTTCCAGCCAAGGTAAAGCGGACAGCTGTGGTCTGGTATTCTCAGGGTGGAAAAACGCATGGTTATTTAGCCCTTCCCAGCCTAAAAATAGCAGGCCCCAGCCGTCCAGAAGTGGCGCATCCATTAGATGCGCTAATCCTGGCACTTTGCACAGCTCTTCCCGTTTCCCTGGTGTGGTGGCCAATGGGGTAATAAATGGGGATGTTGGGGTTAGGGTTAATGATGTCAATGGCGTCTTTTAGATACCCGACAGCACGAACCTAGTAAAAAAAAAAAAAAGATTTTCTCACATTCCCTCCTTCATCAATTTTTTTAAAAGAAAAAAAAATCCGGTCCACCGTAATCCATTTTGGAGGTTCCACGACGACTCTGGACCTTCCACAATATGGGGGGCACACTCAGAGAACGTATCCCCCATTTTCTGGAAGTGCAAAGCCTCCATGTGAGGAGTGTGGTTGCAGAAATGCTGCACTCACACTCCTCGGGTCCACAGCACGGCAGTGTGATCTGCAGTAAGCTCAGTTTCACTACTAGCAGGGAGCCAGCTGAGAGCCGCTCTGCACATGTGGCCAGGATCTTCTGAGAAGGAAGAGGAGGGATCGTGGGGGATCGTCACTGCAGGAGGTAACGGGAGATCGGGGATTGACAGGGGGTGACCTGGCAGAACCTGGGGAGAACTTTGATGTTGCATCTAACATGTCAGATGCGACAGAACTCAGAGGTGGAGGATGAGCGCAGCGTGCGCGTCGGCCATTTTAGATGAGCGGGTGGGACTGGAGGGGCACTTTGGCCACACCGGAGAACCGAGGGAGGTGACTTATCTCCCTACTGACATGATTGACTATGCCAGGTGGAAGATAAATCATTTTTTTCGGCCTCAATCTTGATCTTCAGGGTTTGCGTTATCCCTGGTAGCTGAAACCACGGAGATTTTCCGATGCGGGGGGGCGGTATACACTTTATTTCTTGCCGCCGTTTTAAAATGGCAGATCAGAATAAGTACCTTTCTCTGCCGCCGTTTTAATCTGTAAGGCTGTCATAAAGGGGTTAAAGATCTGTGAAAATCTTATTCCTTGTTCAGATATTCAAGTAAATGTTGCATCTTTTCTTGTGATTTGCTCGGCTTCATTTTCATGTTACTGTCGTCGTCTTTATTGCTTTTGCTCTCATGATGATGCTGAAGTCGGTTTCTTCAGCAATTTTTTTTTTATCGTTTTTTAGCAACAAAAATAAAAAATAAGAACAATATAATCCCCTGCAGTGCGGAGCCCGGATGTGAATACACTGAAAAGCAGCAAAAAAAATGATAAATATGGCACAAAAATGGGCATCAAAGTGGCAGCGAAGAGCGTTATGGAAAGGGTTAAATAGCCTTGGGCCACTGATCTATATAGGTAAAACCATAACAATGTGAGAATAGACTGAAATCAGAGAACAATGGCGGCTTTCCCTTTGTGATTCCAAATTAATGCCAGAAGCCCATTTACATCAGCCGGAAGAGAACTTTACAGAACACCAGTTACTTATTCACATCTGGGTGAATTGGCGATTTGCTCACTTTGCTGCCAGTTCTGATGCCCAGAACCCATTTGGGCTGGGCCGGAGTGACCTGAATCTGATGCGAGACATCACTATATAATGGTGGTGTCAGATTAGTGACCCAAGGTCATTTAACCCTTTCATAAACACCCTTCAGTGCCCACTTTGATGCCCATTTTTCTGCCAGTTTTATAGTTTTTGTAGCTGCTGATAGGTGTATTCACATTCGGGTTCTGCGCTGTATTGTATTATATTATTGGGATTTTTTACATTTGTTGTTAAACCTTGTCTTGCTAAATTCTACTAAAAAGGGGGCTGAAAGCCCGTACATACGAAGCGCTCACAGGGACACTACCGAATACATTCACAACATCAGTAGCTTCACAACCCTTAAGCTTATCCTGCCATTGTTTGCGCCGTGCTAAAGACACTACATCACCTGCTTTCACAGGGACACTACCGAATACATTCACAACATCAGTAGCTTCACAACCCTTAAGCTTATCCTGCCATTGTTTGCGCCGTGCTAAAGACACTACATCACCTGCTTTCACAGGGACACTACCGAATACATTCACAACATCAGTAGCTTCACTACCCTTAAGCTTATCCTGCCATTGTTCGTGCCGTGCTAAAGACTCTACATCACCTGTTTTCACAGGGTCACTACTGAGTACATTCACAACATCAGTAGCTTCACAACCCTTGAGCTTGTCCTGCCATTGTTCTACCAATCCACAAGACACTACATCACCTGTTTTCACAGGGGCACTACTGAGTACATTCACAACATCAGTAGCTTCACAACCCTTGAGCTTATTCTGCCATTGTTCTGCCAATCCACAATTGACCAATTCATGTGCTATAAAATTGTAAGGAGCCTCAGTCCAGCATGGGATCTCCACAACAACCTCCTTAACATTATCCTTACGTTTTCTGAACATTTTGACACTATGCAAAAAGATTGAAAAATATCTGGAAATTTGCCAAATATATGTTTTTAATTTCTAAATTACAAAAATTAGTTTAATTACTTCTTATAGAAGTAATCCTGCCGACTACGCCAATTTATGTCTTGCTAAATTCTACTAAAAAGGGGGCTGAAAGCCCGTACATACGAAGCGCTCACTGATATCCTAATCAGGCACGAATACTAATATTCTTTATAGCAAGATACTATTTATTTTAATAGCACATGAATAGTTAATGGTACATAGGCATTTAGAACTATAGTCATAGAATCTTATACAATAACAGAAATATGCATCAACATTACCGTTTGTTGTAGCAATCCTTTCACATCGGAGGGAACTCGATTTAATGATAAAGGAAACAACATGGCATCATCTTGCATCACAGGAGCAATGCGTACACTTCAATGTCCTGGAAGGTTTCCCCTAACATTAAGCGAGTCCGGTGTATTTTTATAGGAAAACTTTGTAGGTTGTGTTTAAATGGTCACCAGCATGTGACAGCTGAGTCATGTTCATGTAACTTGACCACAAACTGCTGTGGGCACCAGCAGCTTCCTGCACATTTACTTGTACATCCTGCCAGTTGACAACTGACCGACCACAGTTGACCATAGTGTTAGTGAAATATTGCAATGAGCTGTAAGTTTCATATACAAGCTTCCTTAAACCTGTCTTTAAGCCAACCACAAGTTTCCGGTAAGTGGAACTGTAAATGTGACTTCCTCATTATCTTGAAACTGCTTCAAAACCTGTTTGACATGTATTCTTTGGTCATCATAGTGAAATTGGTTATTCAGAGGACATCTCTTTGATACTGAATTATTGATAGGTCAAATAATATCTGGGATCACTCCTATCTTTTGATTATGATCCCTATCTAATCAAATTCATACTTCAGTCATATCACATTGGTATCACAATCGGTCCTTGATCCCAGGGATTATTTTCCATCATCAGTATTCCACTAGAAGAAGATCACTCGGAATATACCATACCATGACCAAGAAATATTGTTTGCCACAAATTTTGTTTTTTTGGTTTGTTTAGATAAACGTTGAATCACAAATATAATCACTTTCACTACTTTTGTACAGTATATTAAAACTAAAAGCAATATTATCTGAAAAGCTCCCTTGAATATCATGTGTTTTGGCATTTGCTCGATATTCAAAGGAATCATTACACATTACATTTCCCGATATGTTACTACAAGTTTCACTAGACCCATTTATGAACATATTGGCATAAGGCCATAACATATCATGAATTGTCCTTTCCACTAAGCTGGGTTTAAAAGCATCTACAGTATTTATAGCTGGCCCAAAACTTATTTTTATATTCCCCATAGGGATGAATCCCAGGTTAGTCAGTCCAGTCTTATATCTTAGTACCCAAATTCCTCCCTTAAAAGCCAGATATTGCAAATTGGTGACTGTTGCATTCAAATTGCCTTGCCACCATGGAAGATTGATCCATCCCACTATGGAAATGGGTACTGTAGTATTCTATAGACGAACACTTCGAGTGTCTTTATCAGCAAGATGATCAGAACAACTTTTCTACTTTAAGATTTCCTCCATCGATACCGGGACATCCAGATAAGGGATACTGGTGGCTGTAACCGAAGAATGTGTACAGATCCAGCAATCTGTGTGTTGAAAATGTGATGGTGCATCAGAAATTCATTCGCCACAGGTTCCTCCTGATGTAGACTTGTCCATCCAATGACCAGAGAGGCAAACATCAAACACAGGAATTTCTCCATCTCATCACTATCGAGCTCTTCCCAGTAACCGATACCATGGATTCCGCTTATTTACAACACCATCTGCAAATAAAGATACACTATTATTCTCGTAAATAACATTTTTTTTGTGGGACATATTCCCACTTCTCCACTCCTGGTCTCATTATCAGGAGAGTACGATCTTTTCCGACCGCTATTACCTCTGTCTCTGAGGGCGGTCCTTGGAGGTTTTGAATCCATATTTTTGCTCCTACATTTTTAATATTAGAGGATCCAAAACCTTTAGTACCCCGTATTGTTAATTCTGCCGGGGCAGTTCCTTCTCTTATCTCAGACAAGTTTATTGGAATTATCAACACCTGAGCCACCTTCTGGTGTTTCATCAAGATCAAAGGTTCATTTCCAAAATTTAGCATCAGTACCTTGATTTCTCCCTGATAATCTGCCTCTATTACCCCTCCCACCACTATGGCTCCTTTTAACACTAAACTAGAACGAGTGGCTATTTGACCATAATGATCCTTTGGTATCTGGCAACCCAATCCTGTTGAAATTGGTTTTACCTTACCTGGGGGTACCACGACAGTTTCCAATGTACTGAGGTCTAAACCTGCTGAATAAGGTGTCGCTCTTTCTGGTGTGCCCAAACAGCTGTACCTTGTCTTGTCAACTGCTGGACTGACTTGTCTGATGGTTGCTGCTTTATCTGCTTTTGAATTAAACAAACGTTCAAGTGAGTTAGTAGGGGCATGAGCATCAACATGAAATACAGTGGTCTTGGTAGCATTGATAGGAAAGTCTGCTTCTGATGGATATTTGTCCAGAAAAGCATGGGCTAAGATCATGATTAAGTTTTGAGTACCATGCTCATTACGATCAACAAAATAATTTTTTATTGATCTCTGAATTACTGGGTCCCGAGACATGGTGACAAATTTTGCCACGTCTCCGGCGTCAAAGTGCACTCCACCTTCTCCGAGATCGTGCACCCTGACCAACCAGGGAATTTCTCCTTCTCCTGGTTTTTGTCTAAACTGTGTTAAAATGCGATCAACTTCTCCCTGAGAGTAATCTTCAATGGTTACTCGATTTTTTACATGAGGAATCGTTCTCTCATTTGTGATGGCATTACCATCTTCGTCGTATTACAGATTCCCCTGACCATCCCGGACATGTTCCTGGATGATCTCATTCTCTGTCCTCTCTAGGCGCCTCCTTACGGGATTAGCCTGAATCTTCCCTTTATGGTAATCCTCCTCATCAGATGATGAAGATGAATCCCACACATCCCCATCCCAAGTATCGGGATCCCAGTTTATAGAAGCTGAGACGATACTTTTATGTACTTTGGTTTTATTTACCTTTCCTCTTCTTTTCTTGTACTTATTTTGAGCAATTTTTATGGTAGCTTTTTGTGCCACATTCTGATAATGTTCCAATTTATCCTTCAACAGTCTGGTATTACATTCCAGAACTGTTTTCAGGCAACCTAATTCTATCATCTTTTGTTCCATCTGGGAACTTTTCTTCTGCATCTTTAGATTACGCTCATGCATTACACTATATGGACTTGCCAAAATCCAGATGCGCCGTCCTAAAGACACTACATCACCTGCTTTCACAGGGACACTACCGAATACATTCACAACATCAGTAGCTTCACTACCCTTAAGCTTATCCTGCCATTGTTTGCGCCGTGCTAAAGACACTACATCACCTGCTTTCACAGGGACACTACCGAAAACATTCACAACATCAGTAGCTTCACTACCCTTAAGCTTATCCTGCCATTGTTTGCGCCGTGCTAAAGACACTACATCACCTGCTTTCACAGGGACACTACCGAATACATTCACAACATCAGTAGCTTCAAAACCCTTAAGCTTATCCTGCCATTGTTTGCGCCGTGCTAAAGACACTACATCACCTGCTTTCACAGGGACACTACCGAATACATTCACAACATCAGTAGCTTCACAACCCTTAAGCTTATCCTGCCATTGTTTGCGCCGTGCTAAAGACACTACATCACCTGCTTTCACAGGGACACTACCGAATACATTCACAACATCAGTAGCTTCACTACCCTTAAGCTTATCCTGCCATTGTTCGTGCCATGCTAAAGACTCTACATCACCTGTTTTCACAGGGTCACTACTGAGTACATTCACAACATCAGTAGCTTCACAACCCTTGAGCTTGTCCTGCCATTGTTCTACCAATCCACAAGACACTACATCACCTGTTTTCACAGGGGCACTACTGAGTACATTCACAACATCAGTAGCTTCACAACCCTTGAGCTTATTCTGCCATTGTTCTGCCAATCCACAATTGACCAATTCATGTGCTATAAAATTGTAAGGAGCCTCAGTCCAGCATGGGATCTCCACAACAACCTCCTTAACATTATCCTTATGTTTTCTGAACATTTTGACACTATGCAAAAAGATTGAAAAATATCTGGAAATTTGCCAAATATATGTTTTTAATTTCTAAATTACAAAAATTAGTTTAATTACTTCTTATAGAAGTAATCCTGCCGACTACGCCAATTTATGTCTTGCTAAATTCTACTAAAAAGGGGGCTGAAAGCCCGTACATACGAAGCGCTCACTGATATCCTAATCAGGCACGAATACTAATATTCTTTATAGCAAGATACTATTTATTTTAATAGCACATGAATAGTTAATGGTACATAGGCATTTAGAACTATAGTCATAGAATCTTATACAATAACAGAAATATGCATCAACATTACCGTTTGTTGTAGCAATCCTTTCACATCAGAGGGAACTCGATTTAATGATAAAGGAAACAACATGGCATCATCTTGCATCACAGGAGCAGTGCGTACACTTCAATGTCCTGGAAGGTTTCCCCTAACATTAAGCGAGTCCGGTGTATTTTTATAGGAAAACTTTGTAGGTTGTGTTTAAATGGTCACCAGCATGTGACAGCTGAGTCATGTTCATGTAACTTGACCACAAACTGCTGTGGGCACCAGCAGCTTCCTGCACATTTACTTGTACATCCTGCCAGTTGACAACTGACCGACCACAGTTGACCATAGTGTTAGTGAAATATTGCAATGAGCCGTAAGTTTCATATGCAAGCTTCCTTAAACCTGTCTTTAAGCCAACCACAAGTTTCCGGTAAGTGGAACTGTAAATGTGACTTCCTCATTATCTTGAAACTGCTTCAAAACCTGTTTGACATGTATTCTTTGGTCATCATAGTGAAATTGGTTATTCAGAGGACATCTCTTTGATACTGAATTATTGATAGGTCAAATAATATCTGGGATCACTCCTATCTTTTGATTATGATCCCTATCTAATCAAATTCATACTTCAGTCATATCACATTGGTATCACAAACCTGTAAAAAGAAAAACAGAAAAAAATTCCTAAGAAGAAACCAACTTCAGCCCCGAATAAGAAACTGGACCAATAAGAAACCAACTTCAGCATCGAGTTTTTATTTCTGATGTTGAGCGATACTGGTAGGAAAATAAGGGAAATGTCTGTTATTACTACATATATACCCTGCCCCCCTCTCGCAGTGACTGACAGCCGCTCAGCATTAGAACCTGCTGTCAGTCAGTGCTGAGAGCGCGTATACAACCACTGATCACTGCATACTGAGCAATGACTAAAACCTCATCGGGGCCATCCCTATGACTGAAAGCCGGACACTGTCATATTATATGTTTATGATCACATGTAAATATTTCTTAGCTATTTTGTAACACTTATTATTTTGTATATATGGCTGATTTTTACCTGGTCGGGGCTAATAACAGAGAAATAGATTCACAATGGTATTTTCCTGTATTTCACATATTCCAAGGTCAGTTCCGTATTTAAGTATTTTTAATTTACTTCTTAGCAGTGACCACATGACCTCTGTCTATGGGGGAGGAAGCACAGTCAGCTCTTTCCACCTTGAAAATAAGACCTACCCGGAAAATAAGCCCTAGTAGGATTTTTGGGGCTTTTTTTGACTATACTGTAATTAAAATATAAGCCCTACTCTAAAAATAAGCCTTAGTTGCGTTTCCATAGGGAAGTGTCCAAGCATCTAAAAAAGTTAAAGAATACAGCAGGACTCTTCATCAAAGAAAGCAGACACCCCAAAAGAAAGCAGACCAACCGCCTCAAAACAAAAATCAAACTTACCAGACCCCAAACAATTACAGTTGGCAAGTACCGATGGTGGATGGGCTCTCACACAGAGATCTGTGTTGCTGTCAGATTCCTCGCCATTCCCGCTGCATTGCACTGCAGAGCTGTATATACAGTGACAGAGAAGGCAGAGGGAGTAATAAACCGTCGGTGCCTTATGTAGAGATGGACGGATTTCATCTCCGTTGCTACATGCTTCTGTATAGATGCGCTGCTATGTAATGACATTGTAGAACATCACTGCAGAGTAGGAGTCAAATGGCCTAATGTTTAACCCCTTCACCCCCGACCGATTTTTCGGTAGATGTTTTTGTTTTTTTCGCTCCAATTCTTCTGAGAGCTGTAACTTTTTTATTTTTCAGTCAATTTTGCTATGTGGTGCTTGTTTTTTGCGGAACAAGTTGTACTTTTAAATGAAACCATGAGTTTTACCATAGTGTCCTGGGAAACGGCAAAAAAATTCCAAATGCAGAATAATTCCAAAAAAGTGTGATTGCACGATTGTTTTTGAGATAGTTTATTCTCTGTATTGACTATATAGTAAAACTGATGTGTTGTTGTGATGCCTGAGGTCGGTACAAGTTCGTAGACATCAAACATGAATAGGTGTTCAGAAGTTCGTCCAAAAAAAGTGGCGCTCATTTTGTGCCATTTTCTGCAACTCGTAGTGTTCCCATGATCTATGGCTCAGTGACGACTTATTTTTTCTGTCTGAAGCTGAAATTTTTAATGGTGCCGTTTTTGCGCACATACTATAGTTTGATCGCCTGTTATTGCATTTTGCGCAAAGTTTGCGATGACCAAAAAACATAATTTTGACGTTTGCCATATTTTTGCTGCTATGTCGTTTATCAATCAAATTGATTGATTTTATATTTTAATAGATCAGGCATTTCTGAATGCAGCGATACCAAATGTGTGTTTATATTTAATTTATTTTTTTTAACCCTTTCATTGTCAGTGGGGTGAAAGGAGTGTGCTTTGAACTTTTAGGTTTTTGGGGTTTTTTTGTTTAATTTTTTTAAAACCTTTTTTTACTTTTTTATTTTACGATTTCCCTTAGGGGGCTATAAGGATCAGCAGTCTGATCACTCATTCATTTCTTTCAATCAGACCAGCACCGGTCAGATCAGGAAAAATACTCATCTCCTGTATCCTGCAGTACTTGGCTGCTTGTTACAGGACCTAAGTCATATGAGCTACAGGACTCCTCATATGACCCTGTACTACCATGGCAACCATCAGATCCACATGATCACGTTACCTGACTTCCGGTGGAGGCCTGTGAGTAAAGGTTTTATGGCGATTGCGATTATACTGAGCCTGTCACATTTTGACAGCGCCATTTAGGTGGTTAATAGGCACGGGCAGATCGCGGATCTGCTGGTACCTGCTAGGCACACATATTAGCTGTACAAATCAGCTGAGGTGTGCGCCTATCTCCGCCGGCTGCCGGCAGCAGCGTGAGGGAATAAACACTATGACAGCTGGGACATAATTTTACTGCCCGCGGTCTTGAAGGGGTTAAAGTCTACAAGCTCCAAAACCAGTTTAGAATATCTAAACTTTGTTATTTACATACTTTTTCTAGTTTAGGACTGAAATATAATGTGAGCATATTTTAGAATTGAGTTAATTTTCACTATTTTGCTGCATTCATACAAGAAATAGGTGGTAAATTGTGCCCGTCAGCGAGTGCACGGATCCGTACGCCATGTGTGGCCCCTTTTCTTCCATTATAAACAAGAAAACATTGAATCCTAATTCCATTGTCCTGTTCTTAACCGAAAAACTGGGAAATGTTTTATTTTTGCTCTTTCGTATTTTCCTACTTTTATTCCGGGAGAAATTACTCTTTTATTTTTCCATTCACATTGTCGTATGAAGGATTGTGTATTATTATAAAGATAATGTGCTACTTTTATCGGTCGGTTTTACTACTTACATAGCACATTTCATGTTGATTTTTTTTTCCTACTCAAATGATATCTCACCTCCATTATCTCCATTAATTTTACATATCAGCTCATCTCCTTCCCATTCAGGGCCTTATAATATCGGATCCTCTCAGTGATTTTATTCTGTTTAAGAGAATCTCCTATCCAGGATGGATAGAGACAGGGACAAGATGGCGGAGAGGATATTACACCTCACCCTAGAGATCCTCTTCCGGCTTACTGGAGAGGTGAGAGATTCTGATGACGTCACATTACATCATTCTTATCTATGGGAATAACAGATGGACAGAACTGGAGAGGTGAGGACTCTGGAAATGTCTGGAGTGAGATTTATTACTGTGTCTCTCCATAACCAGGATTACACAGTAGTGAAGAAGACCTCTAGTGAGCGCTGTCAGGCCCCTGTGTCTGAGGGATGGGGAAGACCCCTGAGCCCAATCACGGGGCCTCCACCTCACCCCCCGATACATGAGGACATCAATGACCAGAAGATCCTAGAACTCACCTACAAGATGATTGAGCTGCTGACTGGAGAGGTGACACTGCTGGGAATGCAGGGACATTATACAGTAACGCTATGAAGGGATCGGGGGTGACGGTATCATTGTATGTGTCAGGTTCCTATAAGGTGTCAGGACGTCACCATCTATTTCTCCATGGAGGAGTGGGAGTATTTAGATGGACACAAAGATCTGTACAAGGACGTCATGATGGAGGTTCCCCAGCCCCTCACATCACGAGGTAATAGACAGGACTAAATACACACGGCCTATAATTATCTGTATGTAAGGAATGAATTCAGTCCCTGTATGTGTCTCCTCCAGGTCTATCCAGTAAGAGGACAACACCAGAGAGATGTCCCCGTCCTCTTCTCCCACAGGACTGTAAACAAGAAGGTCCCGATGTTCCTCAGGATCATCAGGTAGATGGAGAGAAGGTGCCATGAAATCTCCCTATGATGTGTAGACGGCTGTGAAGGTCTTGTGCTCAGTCTTGTTTTATCCTCCAGTATTATATGTGTTATACTTGTGTAATGAGGGCGGTGGAGATGGCAGGATTAGGAGAGATAAGAGCTTTGATTCCTTTTAGTTCTTGTTCACACTACTGTATTTTCAGTGCTGTCCATAAAATAACACAACGTCTCGCCCTCAGACCATTGTTATTGGATGTGGCGGTGCAGATGGGGATTTTCTTTCTCACTGACAGAATCTGCGTGTGAGAATAATCCCAGCATCCTCTAGTGCCTTCCGTAAATCGGATGAGACTCGTCCATTCAGGTCTGTGTCAGCACAAACCATCAAGCCATCATCATGTAAATACCGGATTGTGTATGGATGACACATAAGAAAAGACTTGTCCTAGTTTTCTGGATGAAGCTGTGATGATTTTGTATCCGGCCGTGTGATCCCGGCATTAGAGGAAGTTACATCCCGGGAAGAGAGGATTTATCTAGAAAGTGTAAAATCTTTCCCTTCCCTGAATATTTCTGCCTCCGGTCACATCCCGTCTGCCGGTATAACGGGTTTAATGTGATAACAACACAAAGTAGCAAACATTTGTTAAGTATAAAGGAAATTATACATGAATTTCTAAATATGTTAAGAAATGTAACTGTAAAAATTGTGATGTGCATTAGTATTCAGCCCCCTGAGTGAATACTTTGCAGGACCTCCTTTCACTGCAGTTACTGCTGCCAGTCTCTTGGGGCATGCGTCTACCAGCTTTGCACATCTAGAGATGACATTATTGCCCCTTCTACTTTATAGAACAGCTCTATCTCAGGTAAATTGGATGAAGGCGTCTGTGAAGAAATTTTCAATTCTTATTCTTTTGCTTTTAAAAAAATTAATTCTTTTATAAAGACCAAATTTGTGGAGTTTATGACTTATTTTCCCCCTGAGCTCTGGATCGCTCCTGCTTTTCCACTGACCATAGGCCTCTTGGCAGCTTCTGTATAATTAGTGCTCTCCTTTGTCGGGATGTCAGTTTAGGTGGACGGCCATGTCTTTGTCGTTTTGCAGTTTTGCAGTTGTGCTATATGTGACAACTCAGCAACTGGAGATTTGTGTGAGTGGTGAACTGTTCTTAATTAGGCCAGATCTTTTGTTTCTTTGATTGCCAAATCAAGAGAAGTTAGCCATTGTTTCATGTCAGACTGATTGGAGCCCTTTTGCCTGTTAAATATGGATTGCCTCAGCCTCTTTGACTACGTCAATTAGAGGAATATTATGCAGAGGACTTTGCTCCTCTTTCCACATTCATTTTGCAGGACTTCAGCCTAAAATCCACATTTTTAGCTGGAAGATCAGAGATCTGCTTCACTGCTCAATGCTGAGCCCACAATTGTGCCTGGTTAACCCAGGTGAGGACAATTCAGTTGCCTGGCTACATATCTTGCTGTGCTCAGTCAGCTTTCTAAGCTTGCCGCTATCTCCTCTCAGTGGGTGCTCATTAAAAGCGAGGTGCTGCTGACTAGGATAGTTAGCCCAGGAAGTCGCGAAGTCACAAATATTCTAATCCCTTGACAGCCAGCGGATGGGAGAGACTCTGTCGTTTGTACCACCTTATGTTCTTTCTGGGAATGTACGATACGTGTTTGCCTGTTGGAGAACCAGTAACGTCCTACCAAGTTGTGGTTCCCTCACCCTGTGTTGTCTGAGAAGTGTTCTGCCCACAAAAAATGAGTGCGAACGTTCAGTGGGATGAGCCCTAGTCCGAGCAGTGTTTCTGAAGACTGCCAGGCCAGTGGTCGACTGTACCCACTGACCCTCATGTCTCCACACTGTACTCCTGCTATTTTTGGATGATAAATTGAAAAGTGCTTAGTGATATGTTCAGAGGTTTGGCTATTTTTTTTTTTATAACTGAACCCTGCTTTACTTTTCTCTACATCTTTATCTCTGACCTGTCTGGTGGGTTCCTTGGTTTTATTTCAAATCTGTTTTATTAATGAAACTGTTGTCAACATACAAACATATCATTTGTGCAATTACAATACATAAACATCATTTTCTCAATGCCGGTATAACATCCAGAAATTGTTACATTACTAAATTTCTTGGAATTCTTCAAATTATCTTTGTGCTATTACCATACAACCACTTATAAATTATAGGTCAGAATTCCCACTTCTTTTGACTTCCCGTATCCTAATATACTCATTCTCCTTGTATGTCTGTTGTCTTATGAATTATTGATAAATCTTTTCATATAAAAAATGAAACTAGAAAAATGCAGATTAATGTTCAGAAAAGAAAGAAGAGGAAAGATACAAGCATAAAGAAGAGGAAATTAGAGAGAAGGGGGGAGAGGGGGGAAAGCAAGAAAAGAAAAGAAAAAAGGGGGGGGGAGAAATGAGACTCCCCACCGTTTCTCAGTTCAAAAAGCTCGCCAAACTCTCCACAAACTCTGGGGACTCCATGAACATAATCCATGGTCTCCAAACTGTAGTACATTTTTCTGTGTTCCCATTTAGTTCTGCTGTCAGCTCCTCCATTCTCTGGAGGTTTGTCATCTCCTCCAACCAATCCAGCACCGTAGGGCATCTAGTCTGTTTCCAAAATCGTGGGATAATCATACGGGCAGCTGCCAGGCAAAATCTCAACATGTCCCTTTTTTGTGTTTTAATAGCTCCTGGGAGCATAGAAAGAAGAGCAACCTGGGGGATTTTTCTATTTCACCTCCGCTCATCTTTTTGTACAGGTAGAACACTGAGTCCCAAAAGGGTTGCAGCTTAGTACAGCTCCACCATATGTGTAGCATTGTACCTGTGTCTGTGCCACACCTCCAGCACACATCAGACACAGAGGGAAATATAGCATGTAATTTAGTCGGGTAATGGTACCACCTTGTGAGAATTTTATAACTTTTCTCTTGAGAGGCGCACGCCAAGGAAAGCTTGTGGGTCCACAGGTACGCTCTGCTCCAATCGTCCTCTGGAATATCCTCTCCCAGTTCCTATCCCCACCTACAGACAAAGTGAGGTTTATCCACCCTATTTCTCTGGTTCAGCATTTTATAAATGAGTAAGATGCCATGTCCAGGTGATGACCCCTGTAAAAATATTTTCTCAAAAGGAGTAGGGGGTGTCCTCATCCTTCTCTCCCTGTCCTGGTACGAGAGGAAAGATTTCATCTGCATATATTCCATCCAGGAAATCTCTCTCCCTGTGGCCTGCATGGAAGTATAAGTTGGTAGGGTGTGTCCCTGGAGCACGTGACAAAAACGAGTATCATCCGCCCGAGTAAATCCCCCGAATCTATGGGAGTGGAGTCCTGGGGGGAACTTCTTATTACCGAATACGGGGGTAAGTGGGCCCTGCTTTTGAGAGAGAGATCCCTTTTTTATCTCTCCATCCCACATCCCCATCGCTGTCCGTGTGAACTCCATTCCTTTCGCTATCTGGATCCTACTTTCTTTCTCTAACCATGGAAGTAAATGTAAGGGAGTTCCCAGCACATCCTGTTCAATCACCACCCATTGTTTCGAATTACCATGAAAATGCCAGTCCAGTAATCTCTTTAGGATAGCTGCCTTGTAATATAACTGAAAATTTGGGAGCCCCGTTCCCCCGTCACTTTTGTGTCTGGTCAGAGTTTTAATTCCTGTTCGGGGTCTCCTGTTCCCCCAGACAAACCCAGACAAGGCTGTCCGGATCTTGGAGAAGTAACTTAGCGGTAGCTGTATGGCTATTGTCTGAAACAGGAACAGGAACCTCGGTAACACATCCATTTTTATCGCGTTTATACGCCCAAACCACGTCAATCTCTTTTTGTCATATTTCTTTAAGTCCCTGATTGTCCTTTCTAATAAGGGGAAAAAATTGTGATGTACAATTTTTGCTGGATCCCTAGGTACCATAACTCCCAGATATTTTAAAACTGACGGTTGCCACTTAAAAGGGACGTTTTGTGATACTCTCGCAAGGTCTTCTGCCGATAAAGTCAAGTTCATGGCCTTTGATTTGGAAACATTTAGGCCTTGTGCGCACTGGGAAATGGAATTTTCTTGAGAAAATTCCGCATGCTTTCAAAGATTACCGCACCCGCGGTAAAAAACCGTGGGAAACCGCACCCGAAAACCGCATGCGGTTTGCCGCGGTTTGCTGCGGTTTTACCGCGGTATTATTCGCGGTATTGCCACGGTTTTGCCGCGTGCGGGTTGGGATGTGCTTTATTGCATTCAATGCAATAAAGCACATTGAAAAAAAAAAGTCATTTAATTCTGAGATAGTAGATAGACAGAAGAATAGATAGAGGGATAGATAGATAGACAGACAGAGGGATAGATAGAGGACAGATCGCTGCATTTCCCACGGTCGGCAGTGAGTTCACATTACCGGCCGTGGGAAATGACCGGTAATTACCTCTGCTGTCTGCTGCTTTCATTCAGCGCTGTGTCTGTGACAGTCGCGGCTGGATGTAAGCAGCGCAGGACCTGTGGATTACGCCGGAGCGGTGGATTACGCCGGAGCTTTGGTGCGGGAGGGGTTAATAAAATGGTGAACGAGGCTTGTTTGTTTTATTTAAAATAAAGGATTTTTCGGTGTCTGTGTTTTATTCACTTTACTTATGGGTTGATCATGTCAGCTGTCACATAGACGCTGCCATGATCAAGCCTGGAGTTAATGGGGGTGGTCCCCCACCACCATTATCCCCTTGTATTACCTTGCTGCCACTGCTACACGGCGGCAAGAAGACCCGGGGACACGCCGGTATTGCCGCATAATGCATGCAACAGTGCCGGGGCAGCTGCGGCTGATATTCTCGGCTGCGGGAGGGGGAGTGAGGCGGGGGACATTACCCCTGCCCCTCTCCCTCACCAGCCTGAGAATACCGGGCCGCCGCTGTGTGCTTACCTCGGCTGGAAGGTAAATATACAGCGGAGCCCACGTTCTTTTTTTTCTATATTTCCGTTTTCTTTCTATGTGTGTTCTATGTGTCTGTGTCTATGTGTTCTGTGTCTGTGATGTCTGTGTGAGTGTGATCTGTGTGTGTTTACTCTGCACGGCTTCCTCTTCCTGTAATGACATCACTTCCCTGCAAAACCGCAGACAAACGATGCACATTACCGGAGGTAAACCGCGAAATGCCGCAGGGAATAACGCAGGAAAACGCAGTGAACCGCACAGAATTTGCTGCCCGCGTTATTCCCTGCGGGATTTCATGATTAACATTGGAGTCAATGGAGTGAAATCCCGCAGCGATGTGCGGAAAAGAAGTGACATGCACTTGTTTTTGCTGCGGGATTCCCGCAGCAAAACATGCAGCTGTCAAATTCCGCCCAGTGCGCACAGGATTTTTTTTCTCCATAGGATTTGCTGGTGATTCACTGCAGAGATGTTATGAACATTTTCTGCAGCGAAACATGCAGCAAATCCGCGGAAAATCCGCGGCAAAATCCGGTAAGTGCGCACATAGCCTTACTTTGAAGTTGCTTAAGTTGCCAAACTCTTCGAACTCCTTGAGCAAGGACGGGAAGGATATGTGTGGTTGGGAAATGAACATGAGAAGGTCATCCGCGAATAGAGCCAGCTTACGGTTCTCCCCCCCGCCTCTATCCCGTGGATGCTGTTTCTCAGAGCGACCGCAAGGTGCTCCATGACTATGACGTATAAGAGGGGCGACAGTGGACATCCCTGTCTCGTTCCATTGTGGACCAGAAAGGAGGATGATGATAGAAACCCATTTGTCCTGACTTTTGCTGAGGGTTTCGTATACAGGGACGCAATTCTACCCAAAAATTTCTGACCCAAACCCACCTGTCTCAAGGCTGCCATCATAAAGCTCCAACTGACCCGGTCGAAGGCCTTCTCCGCGTCCACTGAAAGTAAACACATGTGGAGAGACTGAGCCCTCGACCGAGCCATCAGGAGGAGCAATTTGTTGGTGTTGTCCCGTGCCTCCCGGCCTTTTACAAATCCCACCTGGTCCGTATGTATTATCCCAGGCAGGGACAGGGCAAGTCTGTTGGCAAGTGCTTTAGAGAAAAATTTCAAATCTAAATTAATCAGTGAGATGGGTCTGTAATTTGTAACCAGCAAGTGGTCCTTTCCCGGTTTGGAGATAACACATATGTGTGCTTCAAGAGACTGCGCTACCCACTGGGAGTTTTCAGATATGGAGTTAAATACTTTGGTCATGAACGGGGATAACTGAGTCTGAAAAATTTTATAGAACTTGGGGGTAAACCCGTCCGGACCTGGGCTTTTGCCTGAGGGAGAATCCCTGATAATAGATGCCACTTCTGTCTCTGTAAAGTCTGCTTCTAGGTTTTCAACCTCAGTATTGGGTATAGTCGACAGGGCTGTTTTAAGTATGTAATCATTTATTTTAGTCTCCAAAGCTTCTTGTGGCATATCCCCAAATTTGCCCCTAATGTTGTAAAGGTCACTATAATATTTTTGAAACTGCTCCGCTATGTGGATTGGATTCTGAGTCAAAAGGCCGTCCGATTTTTTTTGATCGTAGGGATGTGACTGGGGTCCCCCCTCGAATGTAATAACCTAGCTAGTGGTCTGCCACATTTGTCCGCATATTCATACATAAATCTTTTTAGTCTATTCCTGTGGCGCTCGTATTGTCGGTCCAGAATGGATTTAAGTTCCTCTCTGTTTTTAACTAGCTCTGTCAGTGTCACCGGGGATAATGTCTGCTTATGGATCTTCTCTAGGTCTGAAATATTCTGAAGTAGAGACAGAATAGTTTGGGCTCTCTCCCTCTTAATCCTAGCCCCATGTTTGATCAGAATCCCTCTCAACACACACTTTAGTGTCTCCCATTGAACAGGTAGGGTAGTAGTGTCTCCTGAGTGTATCTCCAAGAATTCATCTATTGTGTTCTGCAGGTCTTTCAAGCATCCCTGGTCCCTCAGCAGACTATCATTCAACCGCCAAGACCACGGCCTCCCAGGCCCATCCGGCATAGTGAGGCTCAAAAATATGGGGGCATGATCTGACCAAGAGATACTGCCTATAGAGGCCTGTATCTGCCATGTCAGGGCCTTCTGACTTACAAGGAATAGGTCTATGCGGCTGTACGAAGAGTGAGCCGGGGAAAAATGTGTAGTCACGGTCTACTGGGTGTAGTGTTCTCCATGCATCCACTAATCTGAGTTCCTGTATACAACGTTTAACCTTCGTTAGTTTCCTTATTGAGAGAAAGTTATGTCCCGACGTTGTGTCTACCTTAGGGTCCAAAGTGAAGTTTAAATCACCGCCCACGATCACGGTCCCTTCTGCGAATTCATCCAGTGATGACAGGAGAGAGGAGCAGGTCGTCGCCGGATCTCTATTCGGTAGATACCAATTGACAATGGTAAAGATGGATGAGTTAACATTAATTTTCAGGAATATAAATCTTCCCTCCGTGTCCACCCGTGTATCTAGAACTGTGTGCACTAGGGACTTATGAATGCCTATGGACACTCCCTTGGATTTTGACTCTGGGTTGGAACTCTGGACCCAGTTAGTATAATATCTGTCTCTAAAGATGGGGAGGTGGCCCGTTTTAAAATGTGTTTCTTGGATCAATTGTATATGGACTCGTTTTTTGTGCATATCAAAAAATATCTGGGAGCGTTTTTGCGGGACATTAAGTCCCCTCACATTTAGTGAACCCCAATTAATCTGCGTCATTCCAATGCGGAGGAACGGTGGGGACGCTAGGGATAGGTTCGGGGATTAGGGAGAGAGAGAGATGTGCAGGCAAGTAGGATAGGAAGAGCAGGGAAAGAGAAGGGGAAATAAAAGAGAAGAGGTAAGAAGGTCGAGAATACAAAAGAAACTACCAACAAAGCAGTAGAAACCAAAGGCAAGGAGGTCAGAGTGCCTCCCGCCTGCAAGGTCACAACAAGACCCTAACGTCGGGTCTAAAAAGACTAAAAGTAACTGTATAGGTATAAGAGAATACCAAACTGTCTAACCTAGGGATGGTGAGACTACGCCACTCCTTTACGGCGTGTTATCCCAATCAGTGAGGGAACTTTCTACAAAGGAGCCCCCTGCCCCGGACTAACAATAAGCAATTATTCAACTTAGTTTGTCAGCCAGAGCCCTATATAATGTGAGGACACAAGGTCTAGAGAGAATATTGTGCTATACACCATCAGGGGGTGCCCCCCCGCCCCCTCTTCCAGGAAGGCGGGAGGGAACCCCCCCCGTCATAATCAGAAAGACTTAATCCCCCTGGCAAAAAAATTATAGCAAAACTGGGAGGTACATTCTATTGAGAAACAACCCAATGAATTTTTGTTTATAAACCAATAACTCCTTAAACATCAGACTGGTCTTCCTCTTCGAGGGCCACGCATCCGATCACCATCTGGGGCAGCACCCCATACCCCCATTGGAAACACCGGCCATTCCTCTATAGGCACCAACGGAATGTCCAGGGCTGCAGCAAACGATGGCATATCAGTCAGGTTCCTAAGAACATGCATTCTTCCCGCGTGTCGGACCTGCAGGCGGAAAGGAAATCCCCAGCTGTATTGAAACTCATACGAACGGAGCATGTCCAGGAGAGGTTTCAGTGCTCTCCTTCTTTGTAAAGTGAAACGGGATAAGTCCTGCAGAATCTGGACTTGGCTCCCCTCGTATGCTGGTGAAACTCCACTGCGCAACTTAAACAGGATGGCCTCTTTAAGGACATAACGGTGGACCCTGCAAATCACATCACGAGGTCTGTCATTCTGTGTAGGTCTAGGGCCAAGCACTCTATGCACTCTGTCTAGCTCCAGGGGTTGGCTTGATGGTTCACCCAGGATCTCATTAAACATCACTTGGAGGGCTCTCTGGAGATCCTTAGGTTCAACAGACTCTGGTAAACCCCGGACCCTTAAATTGTTTCTCCGGCCCCTGTTTTCAGCATCGTCCATTGCTTCCACCATATATTGTATTTGGCGGGAGTGTTGATCCAAAATGGCCCCTTGTGCCTGAGTGGTGTCTTCTATATTCTGTATTTTAGCTGCCTGTATTTGGTTCTGAGTGTCCACTCTTTCCACCTCCCCCCTCAGGGCCGACAGCTCTGTGCGGTATGCCTGTTCCAGCCTTGCTATATATGTCTCCATATCTTCTCTGGTGGGCATAGAAGAGATGTGTGCCCGGATTTCATTAAGTTCTGTCAGCACTCCTGGTTCATGTGATCTTATTGTACTTGTGGCAGGCTCTAACTCTGCTTGCATTTCCATATCATACACACTTTGACTCAGGCTGTGTCTCACTGAAGATAGGAGATTTCCACTAGCAGGGCCCTGTTCCCCATTTGCAGCATTAACAGCCTCTGCTTGAGATTTATTATTGCCCTCCTTCTGTGACAGGGGTAAGGGCACCTCTCCCCCCTCCTGAGGCCTCCCCACTGCAGGTCTGCAATCAGCAATGGTGGGGGTTGTACCCATGCTCCCTGCTCCAGGGATCCCCTGTACCTGAGGCCTTGTATACTGGCTGTCTGGGGTTATCAGCTGCCTCTCCTCCGCTGCCCGGGTGCTTTCCTCCCTCTGTCTCTGCTGTTGCTGGGGCTTCCCCTGCCTCTCCATCTTGGGAGATGTCTGCAGTGCTGTCCTCTGCTTCGGCCCGGTAAGGAAGCCTCTAATTCCCTTCTCCTCTGTCCATGACGCTCCTCTGCTGGGCCCCTGGGTGCTCTCCCTTCTCCTCCGCTGCATATCCTTTTCTTCCAGGCTCTTGGGCTGGTTTAATTGTCAGTAATGTAGTCCGGTGGCAGGAGCTGAGACAAACACGTCCTCACTCCTCCATAGCCAGGACACGCCCCCGGTTCCTTGGTTTTAAAGCTGCTGTTTGATCCCTAATGTTCTCAAACAAAACGTATGAAACCTTCACAAAACAGCTGTAGTTATACTGAGAAAAAATGATACAGGTGACTCAATTTACTAATTATGTGACTTCTGAAGGCAGTTGGTCACTCAGGGGCATCATACTACAAGGGGCTTAATACAAATCCACATCACAATATTCAGATTTATAGGTTTAAATATTTAAAAAACCATCTATCATTTCCTTTACACTTCACAAATACTTGTTACTTAATACTGGTATATCACATAAAATCACAAAATGCATTTACATTTGTGGGTATGACGCTAAAATAATTGGAAACGTTTCGGGGGTGCGAATACCTTTACAAGGGGCAAAATTCCTTCATGACTAAAAATATTAGACTAGTTCCCTGGATCAATGTCCCATCACAAAATCTACTACTGATAACCTGCCATAATATACATTTTACGGAAGGCATCCAAGCCCGCCTTGAATTTTTGTAGTCTATCAACATTTATCACATCATGTGTCAGAGAGGTCCATATTCTCACTGCTCTTACAGTAAAGAATCCCCATCTGTGATTATGACTGAACCTCCTTGTCATCATTGCAGGCCTCAGTTGTAAAAAGCTCATTAGAAATATCTCAGTAATGCCCCTGATATACTTGTACATTGTAATAAAATCGCCCCATAGCCTTTGTGTTTCCAAATGAATAATCCCAAGCTTGCTAACCTGTCCTCCTATTGCAGATCTTCCATTCCTTTAATGGTCGCTCTTCTCTGCACCCGCTCTAGTTCAATTATGTCCTCCTCATTCACTGGAGCCCGAAATTGTGCAGAATATTGTAAGTGTGGCCGCACTAGTGACTTGTATAGAGGCAAACCTGTTCTTGTCCGGAGCATCTGTGCCTCGTTCACTGCATCCTATTATGTTATCTGCCTCGGCAGCAGCTTCCTGGCACTGGTTGGTTTTCTTGTCCTCCCGCACACCCACGTCTTTTTCAGGGTCATTATTATGCAGTATTTTTGCAAATATTTTTTAAAAAATTGCAGTTTAAAAATCAGCCAAAAAAGTCTGCAAAGCTAAAAACCTGCAAACATACAAAAAAAACAAACAAAAAAACAAAACAAGCAAACCGATGAATATTATAAAATAGTTTTGTTCCATACATGTCAAGTAAAAGCCGCTTCTTAATATTATTGGATCAAGAATCTTCATTTCGGTTCCTGCAGCCCCAAAACCATGAATTGTCTTCTCCTTCATGCCATATAAAGTCTCCAGTAATTATATTACTGTACAGGATTCTTTATGATGTTACATCGTCCTCTTCTCCACATTCAGGTCCCTACAATATCGGATCCTCTCAGTGGAGATCTTCTATATAAGAAAATTCTCCTAATTGACCTATCAAGGATGGATAAGGACAGGGACAAGATCGCGGAGAGGATAGTACACCTCACCCTAGAGATCCTCTTCCGGCTTACTGGAGAGGTGAGAGATTCTTATGACGTCACATTACATCATTCTTATCTATGGGAATAACAGATGGACAGAACTGGAGAGGTGAGGACTCTGGAAATGTCTGGAGTGAGATTTATTACTGTGTCTCTCCATAACCAGGATTACACAGTAGTGAAGAAGACCTCTAGTGAGCGCTGTCAGGCCCCGGTGTCTGAGGGATGGGAAAGACCCCTGAGCCCAATCACGGGGCCTCCACCTCCCCCCCCGATACATGAGGACATCAATGACCAGAAGATCCTAGAACTCACCTACAAGATGATTGAGCTGCTGACTGGAGAGGTGACACTGCTGGGAATGCTGGGACATTATACAGTAACGCTATGAAGGGATCGGGGGTGACGGTATCATTGTATGTGTCAGGTTCCTATAAGGTGTCAGGACGTCACCGTCTATTTCTCCATGGAGGAGTGGGAGTATTTAGAAGGACACAAAGATCTGTACACGGACGTCATGATGGAGGTTCCCCAGCCCCTCACATCACCAGGTAATAGACAGGACTAAATACACATGGCATATAATTATCTGTATGTAAGGAATGAATTCAGTCCCTGTATGTGTCTCCTCCAGTTCTATCCAGTAAGAGGACAACACCAGAGAGATGTCCCTATCCTCTTCTCCCACAGGACTGTAAACAAGAAGATCCCGATGTTCCTCAGGATGTGTTTCCTCCAGCTCTATCCTGTAAGAGATCTACTCATGTACTTTCTGCACTAATTTTGTGTTTACATTTTTAGATTTTCTGCTCTGGGTTTTTTCCTGCTGTATTTTCTTTGCTTCTGCTTCTTCTGCCGTTTGTTTCTAGTGCCTTCTCTATGTTGTTATGAAGGCAACTCAAAGACCTGCAGAGGATTCATGAATACCCTGTTTCCCCGAAAAGACGACCTACACCGAAAATAAGACCTAGCATGATTTTTATGGGATTTTTAGAGAATACTTGAAATATAAGCCCTACTCCAAAAATAAGCCCTAGTTACAGTCAGGGCCAGCGTTGGGAGGAGTCAGCCTGTGCAATTTCTTAGGAACCCCACTCTTTTAGGATCCCCATCAGTTGTATTCTGAGGTTGATTGTTTAAGGACCTTTGATGACTTCATTCATGTGACATGATGTAAGCAAAGGTATCTTAATTGCAGCATTAGGGGAAAGGGAGAGCAAACAGGACAATTTCACAGGGCCCCTATTCTCCTAGGGGCCCAGTGTTTATATGCTGAATATAGGACTGCTTAATGACTTTTTTGACATCACGTCATGTGACCAAAGGTCTCAACTGCAGGAGTCTAAGGGCGGCTTTGCACATTGCAACATCGCACGTGCGATGTCGGTGGGGTCAAATCGAAAGTGACGCACATCCGGCGTCACTTTCGACATCGTAGTGTGTAAATCCTAGATGATACGATTAACGAGCACAAAAGCGTCGTTATCGTGTCATCGGTGCAGGCTCCGACTTTTTCATAATTACTCTGCCGCGACAGGTACGATGTTGTTCCTCGTTCCTGCGGCAGCACACATCGCTGTGTGTTAAGCCACAGGAGCGAGGAACATCTCCTTACCTGCCGCCGCCGGCTATACGGAAGGAAGGAGGTGGGCGGGATGTTTACATCATGCTCATCTCCGCCCCTCCGCTTTGATTGGCCGCCTGCCGTGTGACGTCGCTGTGACGTTGTACGACCCGCCTCCTTAGGAAGGAGGCGGGTCGCCGGCCAGAGCGACGGTCGCAGGGCAGGTGAGTGCATGTGAAGCTGGCGTAGCGATAATTTTCGCTACGCCAGCATTCACAAGATATCGCTGCTGCGACGGGGGCGGGGACTATCGCGTGCGACATCGCAGCATCAGCTTGCGATGTCGCAACGTGCAAAGCCCGCCTAAGGCTGAAGAGGAGACAGGCTGGTTTTGTGTGTGTATGTGTGTGTTCATGCTGATGTGACGCCAAGATGTCATGAGTGGGGAACAGACCACAACCGGGGGGTCGCTCGAGGCACTCAGATCTGGGCGGTGGCTGTGGCTCGAGTGGCAGCCAGATCTGGGGTTTGCGCAGCCGTCCGTCGCCTACGAGTGAAAAGGGGTTACTTTCAGGGGATAGAGTCTTTGTCAGTGACGCTACCCATGGGTTGCAGTGAGGGATGGTGACACCGCCGCTGCCCTGTAGGTGGGCGCTCGGGGCTGATGGAGTGGGGCAGCAAGGTGGGATCCCCTCCACAGGTAGGGAAGGTGTAGTCCTGGGGCCCAGGGAACGGTGAGGGGTTGAAGGGAGCAGGGAACTCACAGTTCGGTTGTCGTGGTGCTGGATGAGCTGCTGATGATTTGGAGGGTCAGTAAACACACAGAGTCTGTATTGTAAACCAAGGCGGATGCCGGGAGCCTCTGGAGGGGTGCGCTGGATCCCGCATGCAGATATACAGCCAGGGGCCCTTTCTCCTGCACTTTCTGTGTGTCACTCTTGTAGCGGCCTGTGGACCAGATCCCCTCTCTCAGCAACGGCTGGCTACAACCCTGCCCCAGTCTACTTCAGGTTCCCCGCGACCGGATCTCCGTCGCCTGTGGCACTCACTGCCACCTAGTCAGCTTAGGTAGTCCAGTTCCCCGGTGGTCCGGGGCTCCAACCCCGACTACCACCCTCTCCAGGGAGCTCCAACTCCCTCCTGTCAGCTCTCCACTCCTCTCTCTTCCTCTCCCTGACACAGACTGCTCTGCTCCTCCACTTCACTGTCCTGTCTTGTTCCCTCCCATTGTCATGGGGTGTGGGGGGGGTTGGTGACTAGGGCCTGATTGGCTATTGTATACCTGTGTGGGGACTGTGTTGGTGCCAAAGAGGAGAATGGCCTGCATTTTGGTGGATTTGTGCAGGCTCTGTGACAACCTGGTTTTGCCAGGGCGTCACACTCCATCCCCCCCTTGGTAAAACACAGCCCGTCCTTGGGCTGTCCGGCACCGGTGTTTCTTTAGCCCGCTACACACGCTTCAATATATCTCACAATCTGTCGTTGGGGTCAAGTTGTAAGTGACGCACATCCGGCATCGTTTGTGAGGTATCTGCGTGTGACAGCTACGTGCGATCAGGATTGAACGCAAAACCGTTGATCGCAAACACATCGTATCATTCTCTAGAATTGAGCGTTTTGTTGCACGAACCTAGTGAATTGTAACGTGTGACATCCCTCATACGATTTTGCTGTCTGATGCTATGTGCGCAGGTGTGCGCTCTGCACCGCAGCTTAAAAAAGGTCCGCTTCAGAGCGCAGCTGAAAAGCTGCGTTCTGAAGCGCCTCACAATGTCTGTCAGTCACTAATCTCTGTCAGTCGGTCACTATCTCTGTCCCTCACTCTCTGTCCATGTCAGTCTATCCCCCTCTCTCATATACTCACCGATCCCCGGCGCTGCACGGCATTCACACTGCTGAGGCGGCTTTTACTGTTTTGAAAAAGCCGGCCGCCCATTAAACAATTTCGTATTCCCTGCTTTCCCCGCCCACCGGCGCCTATGATTGGTTACAGTGAGACACGCCCCCACGCTGAGTGACAGGTGTCACACTGCAGCCAATCACAGCAGCCGGTGGGCGTGTCTATACTGTGTAGTGAAATAAATAATTAAATAATTAAAAAAAACGGCGTGCGGTTCCCCCCAATTTTAAAACCAGCCAGATAAAGCCATACGGCTGAAGGCTGGTATTCTCAGGATGGGGAGCTCCACGTTATGGGGAGCCCCCCAGCCTAACAATATCAGTCAGCAGCCGCCCAGAATTGCCGCATACATTATATGCGACAGTTCTGGGACTGTACCCGGCTCTTCCCGATTTACCCTGATGCGTTGGCAAATCGGGGTAATAAGGAGTTATTGGCAGCCCATAGCTGCCAATAAGTCCTAGATTAATCATGTCAGGCGTCTATGAGACACCCTCCATGATTAATCTGTAAATTACAGTAAATAAACACACACACCCGAAAAAAATCCTTTATTAGAAATGAAAAACACACACACATTCCCTGGTTCACCACTTTAATCAGCCCCAAAAAGCCCTCCTTGTCCGGCGTAATCCAGGATGGTCCAGCGTTGCATCCAGCGCTGCTGCATGGAGGTGACCGGAGCTGCAGCACACACAGCCGCTCCGGTCACCTCCACGCAGGTAATGAAGACAGCCGCGCGATCAGCTGATCTGTCACTGAGGTTACCCGCTGTCACTGGATCCAGCGGTGGCCGCAGGTAACCTCAGTGACAGATCAGCTGATCGCGCGGCTGTCTTCATTACCTGCGTGGAGGTGACCGGAGCGGCTGTGTGTGCTGCAGCTCCGGTCACCTCCATGCAGCAGCGCTGGATGCGACGCTGGACCATCCTGGAGTACGCCGGACAAGGAGGGCTTTTTGGGGCTGATTAAAGTGGTGAACCAGGGAATGTGTGTGTGTTTTTTATTTCTAATAAAGGATTTTTCGGGTGTGTGTGTTTATTTACTGTAATCTACAGATTAATCATGGAGGGTGTCTCATAGACGCCTGACATGATTAATCTAGGACTTATTGGCAGCTATGGGCTGCCAATAACTCCTTATTACCCCGATTTGCCAACGCATCAGGGCAAATCGGGAAGAGCCGGGTACAGTCCCAGAACTGTCGCATATAATGTATGCGGCAATTCTGGGCGGCTGTTGGCTGATATTGTTAGGCTGGGGGGCTCCCCATAACGTGGAGCTCCCCATCCTGACAATACCAGCCTTCAGCCGTATGGCTTTATCTGGCTGGTTTTAAAATTGGGGGGAACCGCACGCCGTTTTTTTTAATTATTTAATTATTTATTTCACTACACAGTATAGACACGCCCACCGGCTGCTGTGATTGGGTGCAGTGTGACACCTGTCACTCAGCGTGGGGGCGTGTCTCACTGTAACCAATCATAGGCGCCGGTGGGCGGGGTAAGCAGGGAATACGAAATTGTTTAATGGGCGGTCGGCTTTTTCAAAACAGTAAAAGCCGCCGGAGTAGTGTGAACGCCGTGCAGCGCCGGGGATCGGGGATTGGTGAGTATGAGAGAGGGCTGCTAACTTCAGTAATTTAGGAGATTAGCGGTCACCGGTGAGTCTTCACTGGTGACCGCTAATCAGGACGCGACACAGACAGAGCCGCAGCATGACAATGAAGTCGGGTGAAGTTCACCCGAGTTCATTCTGACAGTGCGGCTCTGTCTGTGTCTGCTGTCATCTGCCGTTCAGCTCTGCTACATGGCTGTCTTTGTCTGCTGTTAGCGGCCATGTAGCAGAGCTGAATGGCAGATGACATAGTAAAAACACATCCCTACACATTACACACGCTTGTCAAGTCAATAAATAAAAAAAAAAAAAAGGTGCCCAATGCATACGTCACAGAACACATGATCTAAAGGATCGCACATAACATTGATCAATTTAACATAGACTACTAACGCTCGTGTGACAGCAAATGAACGACCAACGTGAAATCTCATAAGATCCCATATGCAACCTGGGCGTGTCACATCGCAAATGCGATTGTACAACTAATTGCAACGTGTAAAGTGGGCTTTTTTCTGCTTCTGCAATTGAAAAAAGAAACCAAGTAAACCATTTCAAAACGTTTCATTCCCCGGAGGGAAGGCACAAAAAAAAGAAAAAAAAAACATTTTTAACGTTACGAAACTGTGCTGAAGAAAAGAGGTTGTTGAGTTCCGCTACCAAGTCCATAGAACAACATTTTACAACCAGCGCAGCGCAGCCTCCTGTGGCAGCTCTTCTCCCAAACAACCCGCCACCCAAACAACACGGATCCCCTGTGCCACCCTCACTCACGGTGCTGCACTGTCCTGAGACCCCTGTGGAGACACGGGGCTCAGTGGGTGCTCTCGTCCACTAAAACCCACCGCCTTTAGAAAGACAGCGTGGCTCAGGGCTCATCCCAACTGAACGCCGGCCTCCTTAACCGTGGGCGTAACACTACTCAGACAACACAGGGTGAGGGAACCACAATAATTAGACTTTATTGGATCCCCAAACAATTAACGGCACATAACACATAACCAGCAAAACACACAAATGTAACAGGCAACAGAGTCTCACCCTTCCGCTGGCTCACCAGGGATTTAGAATGTCCTTGCCTCAGAGGTTCCAGAGCCGCTTACTCCAATCCAGCAGCACCCCGCTTTTGGCGGGCACCCACCGAGAAAGGAATAGCGCCAGATTTAGGAAGCTGGCTGAGGTCTGCAAAGTCTGTTCCAGGTGACTGAACTGTCCCAACCTGAGTGTCCTCCTTAGGTAGTCCTGTATGATGTTACAATCCTGGCAGCCGGAGTCGAAATCCCTAAGCTGTGGATATGGTCTCCAACCGGAACCGGAGTCCCTAGATTGAAGCCATAAGATATCCTGATCCTCTAGTCAGCTCCAAAGAGCTTAGACTGAATCCATCAGCATCCATCAACAACCTGGTGGCTTAAAGAAGTTCCTTTTTATAGCCACAGCCTTCCACTTAGATACACTGCGTCCTCATCGATTGGTTGGACAAGAGCGCCTCTCCCATTGGATGAATCTCAAGCTGCATAGACAATGTTCATCCAAAGAATGTCTTCAGAAAGACTGAGGGTATACATGTAGTCTGGAAGTCACAGACTAGATAATGGCTACTAAGGTAATCACATTAGCAATACACACCTACAATACAATGATTACTGGAAAAGTCTGTAGAAACAATACGTCTGGCTTTCAGTGGCCAACACTATTACATTGAGTCAACAAGGGTCTTGTAAAAACAATGAGGGACTTCTCCCCCGTCTATAAACAATCTATAATTCTGTCTGGCTGAATGTTAAGAAACTTTAACCCATGAGAGTCCATGTCGTCACAATCCTCCCCCTTCTTAATATTAGCCAGACATGATAGGCTTCCGATCATCCTTCTCCTCTTGACGGCATTGTCCTTTTTAAGGGTACGCTCACACGAGCGTATAACTCGCATGAGTATCGGACCGCATCACTCGGTGCGGCCGCACACTCTCCGGACAGGAGCATGTCAGCCGCATAGAAATACATGCAGCTGAGCCGCTCCTGTCAGCAGAGAAGCTAGGCGCGCCGGGTGATGCGGTCCGATACTCATGCGAGTTATACGCTCGTGTGAGCGTACCCTTATGGTGAGGTCAGCAACAGAGGCTCGCATCTATACACCTCCCCCTGATTACCTCCCCCAAGTTGAGCAGCCATATTGTGGACAAGCACTAAGGTGGGGTCCATGAGTTGGGCCTGCACAAATCTCCCACTATTAATCCTCCCACAGTCAATAGCCACAGTGTGGTTAGCCTTACTCATGGTTCTTGGCTCAGAAGTGGATGATGGAGACCGGGAATGCAAACCATCCCTGGAAAAGATGTTAGAAAGATCCACATCAGGGTCCTGCTTGGCTTGGAGGTGGGTGATGGTTGCTTCAAACTGACTGGATAGTCCTTGTCCTAGGTCATTCTCCAAAATGACTGGTGTGAGCAGGTAATTCACAAGCCCCACTTTCACTTCCCTTTGAGTGGTATCCGAAACAACAGGCTTGGTGGGGACATCTATGAACCCCACTTCAACTTCCTCCTGGCTAGTCCCCGAAACAACAGGTGTGGGGAGGCTGTCCATAAACTCCATATGGACCTCTTCCTGGTCAGACCCCAAAGTAACTGGTGTGTGGACGGTGTCCATAAGCTCCACATCAGCCTTGCTCTGATTAGTCTCCACAATGACAGGTGTGGGGAGGCTGTTCACAAGTCTCACATCAACCTCTCCCTGGTCCTTTCCCGAAATAACTGGTGTGGGGACGGTGTCCATAAGCTCCACATCAGCCTTGCTCTGATTAGTCTCCACAATGACAGGTGTGGGGAGGCTGTTCACAAGTCTCACATCAACCTCTCCCTGGTCCTTTCCCGAAATAACTGGTGTGGGGACGGTGTCCATAAGCTCCACATCAGCCTTGCTCTGGTCAGTCTCCACAATGACAGGTGTGGGGAGGCTGTTCACAAGTCTCACATCAACCTCTCCCTGGTCCTTTCCCGAAATAACTGGTGTGGGGACGGTGTCCATAAGCTCCACATCAGCCTTGCTCTGGTCAGTCTCCACAATGACAGGTATGGGGAGGCTGTTCACAATCCCCACATCGATCACTTCCTGGTTGGTCCCCAAAATACCAGGTGTGGGGAGGCTGTCCACAAGCTCCACCTCGACCTCTCCCTGGTCGGTCCTTAGGTCCAACTGCACACATGCCAGAGGAATGTCTGACCGCTGGCCCTCAGCCAGGGAGATGGATAATTGAGAATCTGGTACAGGGTCTTCTGGGGAAACAATAACTGGACTTACCAGGGTAATGGAGGAAACAGCGTCTCGTAGTCCCTGGCTCTTGACCAGCTGAGCTGGTAGATGGGCTCCAAGCATGCGGCCTCGGTTTTGGAGACAATCTCTATCTATATGTCCATGGCGCCCACATGTATAACAGCGCCATAGATTGGGCAAGTCACAGGCCCTGTTTGTAGTCCTTTTTTTGGCGCAGCTTCTGCTGGGTAGCGGGACCATCCTTCTCGACCGGCTGGTGTTAGCAGTACTGCAGCTGGAATCCCATAAACATATTCCAGAACATAAGCCCTCTCTTCTCTTGAGGATCTAGGCCCCAATGCATCCAACAACGCTGTGGCTTGGGCCATTTTGGACAAAGTTGATTCCCGATTGTCACTAGATCCATGATGTGGCACATAGTTTAAATCCTCTGGGTCAATATCTGCGGGATCCTCATCGTCCTCTGCATCATTCTGGGCATCCCAACGGACTAATTTCTGGATCAAGGCTGACCGAGTCTCAGCGTTCCAGTAGATAATCTTTCGCCTCTGGCACAGATCCTGTAGCATCCATTTACTGCAGCGGTCGTAACTCCTCTCTTGTCCTTGTCCCATGGCTGAGCTGGTGGGGTTGGACATGGCAGCGTCCGAAACCTGAATGCCTCCCCTATGGCATGCTGGGTATGCTTATGTGCCTCCCTGGTTGTTGAGCCCTGGACGGTGTCCGAAAACACTAGTCCGCTGCAGCTCCCCTGGGTAAACCAGACTGAGTAGTATCCCACTGCTGCCACCAATTGTGGAGACACGGGGTTCAGTGGGTGCTCTCGTCCACTAAAACCCACCGCCTTTAGAAAGACAGCGTGGCTCAGGGCTCATCCCAACTGAACGCCGGCCTCCTTAACCGTGGGCGTAACACTACTCAGACAATACAGGGTGAGGGAACCACAATAATTAGACTTTATTGGATCCCCAACAATTAACGGCACATAACACATAACCAGCAAAACACACAAATGTAACAGGCAACAGAGTCTCACCCTTCCGCTGGCTCACCAGGGATTTAGAATGTCCTTGCCTCAGAGGTTCCAGGGCCGCTTACTCCAATCCAGCAGCACCCCGCTTTTGGCGGGCACCCACCGAGAAAGGAATAGCGCCAGATTTAGGAAGCTGGCTGAGGCCTGCAAAGTCTGTTCCAGGTGACTGAACTGTCCCAACCTGAGTGTCCTCCTTAGGTAGTCCTGTATGATGTTACAATCCTGGCAGCCGGAGTCGAAATCCCTAGGCTGTGGATATGGTCTCCAACCGGAACCGGAGTCCCTAGATTGAAGCCATAAGATATCCTGATCCTGTAGTCAGCTCCAAAGAGCTTAGACTGGATCCATCAGCATCCATCAACAACCTGGTGGCTTAAAGAAGTCCCTTTTTATAGCCACAGCCTTCCACTTAGATACACTGCATCCTCATCGATTGGTTGGACAAGAGCGCCTCTCACCTTTGGATGAATCTCAAGCTGCATAGACAATGTTCATCCAAAGAATGTCTACAGAAAGACTGAGGGTATACATGTAGTCTGGAAGTCACAGACTAGATAATGGCTACTAAGGTAATCACATTAGCAATACACACCTACAATACAATGATTACTGGAAAAGTCTGTAGAAACAATACGTCTGGCTTTCAGTGGCCAACACAATTACATTGAGTCAACAAGGGTCTTGTAAAAACAATGAGGGACTTCTCCCCCGTCTATAAACAATCTATAATCCTGTCTGGCTGAATGTTAAGAAACTTTAACCCATGAGAGTCCATGTCGTCACAACCCCCTTTTAGTTGCTTGCAGTACGGGTGCAGCTGCTTTCCTTTCTCCGTCTCTCAACTTTTAGCAGGTTCGGCACCGTCCTCCACCAAGGGCTCCTGGTACCACCTCCTTGTGATACGCTGCTCCGGACCCTGATGGCCTCTTCCAATTTTAACAGGCAGGGTAAAGAGGTTCAACAAGAACGGTGTTCCTTTAAATTTTTAACTTTAACTCTCCTGCCACTCTCCACCTGGGACCCAGATGGCCTTCTCCACGGAATATGAGGACGTTCAACAAGGGTTAGCAGTCTAAAAACAACTTGGATACTTCAGGCTCCGGTTTCCCGAGCAGCTACCCTTCTGCAGAGTTGCTGCTGCTGCCGTTCCCAGTATGGGGCACGGTTCCCGTGCTTCTCCTCCTGCTCAGGAGCCAGGCCCACTCGGATGCCCTCGGCGCTGGCTACGACTGGCCTCTCGGACTGCCGTGGGCTCCACCTCTCTGCAGATGCACTCCGGCTACTCCACAGCCGGGACGGTGTGCTTAGGAGCGGTTGTCGCTACAGCTGGGGTAGACTTCAGGTCGGGTGCCGCCTCCGCTGCGGCCGGGCGGACTGCCAGAGCCGACGTCATCACCCGTGCGGCTGGACTCGGGACCAGGTGAGATGTCATCGGGGTTGTGGCCTGGCTCGGGGCCAGGACGGGTGCCGAGGTGGTGGTAAAAGCAAGGCCCGAGGTCCCAGTTGCTGGGTCCTCTTCAGCAGACAAGACGGGTTTCGCTGCCACAAGTCGAGGTAGTGGGTCTGTCAGGGCGCTGGCTGCAGACACGGGCGACGAGCGAGGCGATGTGGCGGATGGGGGCAGGCCGGACCCCTCAGCCGGGATGGCCGGTTCCTGGGGAACATAGGGGCGTGGGTCACTGCTTACCCGCTCCTTCGAGGCCATCTCCATCTTGCGCGCCCGGACAGCTGCAGCCAGGCCCTTCATCTCTGTCGTCCATCTCGTCAGAATGAAGTGGGCTTGGGCCTGGATCCTCTGGCACATCTTCTCCGTCTGCTCCTCAATCCACTCTGCGGTTCCGGGAATGGGACTCTCCGCATGCTGGTTGCCAGGCTGCTGGGACATCTTGCTGCGTTGGTGTCCAGGAACGGGTTTCTGCAGAGTCCTGGCGTCCCTGCACTTTACAGTTCTAGTTACATGACGCTCCTTCTGCCCTCCCCCTTGGTTTTACTGTAACTTTCTGCTTTGTGGGTCACCGGCTTCCCCCCTCATACTTAGAGGGCGGGGCCTCAGTCTTCGCACTCTTTTCGGGGAAGAAGATGGCAGGGCTTTTGTTTTTGGCGCCAAATATGGCAGGTAAGATGGCGGCAGTCCAGAAATTTCAGCGTTTCATGGGTTAACAGTTCAATGAAGGCACACTTCACCCAGGCTAGTGGATGGGGTAAGTATCCCGTTCGTGATGCCAGTTTCGGTTGTTACGGGCGGGGGCCGCTCGTATCCGGGTTCGTTACGGCGGCTCAAGTTGTGACCAGACCCGGGCCTCGGACGGCCGTCCGCCCTCGCAACCGTAGGAAGGGAGTATTTACAGGGGATTGATGTGTCGGTGACGCTACCCTTGGGTTGCGGTGAGGTATGGTAGCACTGCTGCTGCTTGGTAATGGGGTGCCCGGGGTGGATGGAGTGGGGCAGCAAGTTGGAATCCCCTCCACGGGTAGGGGAGGTGTTCCCCCGGAATCCAGGTACACGGGTGTAAGGACTGCTGGAGGTGACAGGCCAGGTTGGACCGAGGATCGGTGGTGTACTCACAGTTCAAAGGATTGCACACAAAGTCCAGTAGTAAACCAAGTTGCCAGTGACCGGTCGCCTCCGGTGGGTGTATTCAGATTCCCACACCCGGGTGTAGCAAACAGGGGTTCCTTCCTCCTGCACTCACTGTCTCTTTTTCTGGAACGACTTCGTATAGAACGGGGAAGTCCACTCACGGTACTGTATGTTTGGGAGCTGTGTCCGCGAAATCTGACCCTTGGGATTTCTGTGGGTTCTGACGGACACCCTATCCGCCACGTTGGGCTTGCGTTTCGCTCTCTGGGCTTCTCTGGAACAAGGCCTGAAACCTTGTCCCTGGCTGGTCAATTAACGAGGGGGCTTGCAATCATCCTCGTTCTAGGCTCCAGGTACCCCGACTGTGCACGGCCTCCGGACCGGATTCCCACTGCCCTGCCCCGGTCCACTTTAGATTTTCCGCGACCGGATCTCTGTCGCCTTCGGTCCTGTTTGCCGTCTGCCACCTAGTCCGGTAGTCCAGGGGCCCCAACTCCTGACTCCACATCACTTCCACTTAACTACTGTCAGACTCGACTGTCACACTTAGGGGTACTTTGCACGCTGCGACATCGCTAGCCGATTGTAGCGATGCCGAGCGCGATAGTCCCCGCCCCCGTTGCCCATACGATATCTTGTGATAGCTGCCGTAGTGAACATTATCGCTACGGCAGCTTCACACGCACATACCTGCCCTGCGACGTCGCTCTGGCCGGCGACCCGCCTCCTTCCTCCTTCGTGCGGCATCACAGCGACGTCACACGGTAGGCGGCCAATAGAAGCGGAGGGGCGGAGATGAGCGGGACGTAAACATCCCACCCACCTCTTTCCTTCCTTCCGCATACCCGGCGTGAGCCGCGGGACGCAGGTAAGGAGATGTTCCTTGCTCCTGCAGCTTCACACACAGCGATGTGTGCTGCCGCAGGAACGAGGAACAACATCGTATCTCCTATCGGTCCGATATTATGAAAATGACCGGCACTACACAGATCACCGATTTACGACGCTTTTGCGATCGTTTATCAGTGCATCTAAACTTTACACGTTGTGACATCGTTACCGGCGCCAGATGTGCGTCATTTTCGATTTGACTACCGACTATATCGCAGGTCCAGGAAGTGGCCGTTCGCCGCCCACATCGTGGTCGTATGGAAGGTAAGTACGTGTGACGGGGGTTAATCGTTTGTGCGACACGTTCAACAAATTAAACGTGCCGGACATACAATGAGGGCGGTTTCGATTTCATACGATATCGTATGCGAAATCATAACGTGTAAAGTAGGCTTTACAGTCTCGGACAATCCCGTTAAAAATCCAGCATCTGTCCCTAACTATTTTATGTTTGTCTTGGAAAATAATCTCTTTGAAATTGTCTATGTTGTGGATCAATGTTACAAGGAAATGTTTGCAGGTTTTTCCATCTGTCATGGTGGTGTCAGGATCTGTGGAAATTATAGATTCTGGTAGTCTGCATGTTAATGTACCGCCCCAGTGTTGGTCAGATCCTGGATCGTGGTGGCTCGAGGGGCCCGGATCCAGCTCGGTGGACACTTGGATCCTTGAAAGGGGGGTATTTACAGGGGATACGTTTGTGACGCCACCTGTGGGTTGCGGTAATAGGAGTACCGCCGCTGCTGTAGGGCGTACCCTGGGCAGATAAAGTGAAGCAGCCTGATGTTAGTCCCTCCACAGCTAGGGATGGCCCCAGGCTCAGGGGTGTAGTTGTTGGTGGTGATTAGTTGGGAGCGTAGGGTGCAGGGGGAGCGAGGTACTCACTGTGGGTAGTCGTGGTGCAGGATGAGGATTATAAAGTAGACACATAAGCTGCAGATAAACAAAGTTCTCTGTATGTCACAATTGCTACAGGGGAGCCTGTCCAGGTGTCCGCTTCCACCGGTGTCAGTGGATGGTCCCAGAGCCCTCCTCCGTGCACAATTTTCAGTGTCTGTCTGTGGCCCCTCGGCGTAAAGCGGTTAGGGCCCCGCTATTCTTGTAAAGTGTAGCTGAGCTCTTGGGAGCTGGCACTTGGGACTTCAGTGGGCTGCTTTTGCCTAGAAAACCATGTCCCCCGCGTTGTGCTTATGCCTCCAATCCCTGAGCTCTGTGGAAAGGTCCCTGAAGGTTTCCTCTCTCTGCAGGTTAATTCCCAGGACATTGAATCGGCTCCTGACCTAGGGTCCTGTACCCTGTCGTGCTCGGTACCAGTCAGTTTCTTTTGGGCTTGATGGTGCCGACTGTCCTCCTAGACTATGTCTGTCGCACCCTTTCCAATGTCACTGCCATCAGTCTCCGACTCCTCTGGTCCCGGACCACCGTCTGCGACCCAACCATGGTCTAGCTCCTCGGGAGCTCACTCTCCCCAGCCTCTCACTCTTTGAGGGCTCTTACTCCTTTCCTTCCTCAACTCTAACTGACTCACTTCCCTCCCACTAGTGTGCCTGACCCCTAGGTGAGTGGCCCTATTCCAGCTAGACCAACCCACTGGTGTGTCTGACAGGTCATGATGTGAGGTGTTGATTGGGATTTGTAGTACTGTTGTTAGTGACACCAGTTTGATAAGAACCTGTAACCATGGGGGGGGGTAAGCTCTGCACCCTAGATAAGGATGCAGTACCCTGTGGCACCCTGATTTACTCAGGGGTGCCACATTCCCCCTTGGTTAAACGCAGCTCGTCCCCGGGCTACAGGACACACAGAGTTTTTTATTAAAATGGAATTAGGAAAAAGGGGTAACATATTAGGCATAACAGTCTTCCTGCACAGGGGAGGCAATTCACTTAAATGTTTCAAACTCACAGAGTCTAACGGTAGAACGTTTGGGAACGCTACCGGTTGTAGCGGTAGTCGGGGACTCGGCCTGCTCCGCTGCAGACCCTTCTTGCGACAGTCCATTCCCATTGTCCCCTTTCTCTTCAACCCGCCACCCAAAACACCTGAACCCCTGGTGCCACCGCTAACCATGGTGTCACACCACCCCGAGTTCCTTGTAGTGTCCGTGGTGACAGCATTGAAGTCCTGATGGTTCAAGAGACAACTCTGGTAGGCACACTAGGTGCAACTATTTACAATAGCACAAGTTCGTGCTGGCTGCTGCCAGTCCTGCAGCCAAGGTCGTTAATATTTAGGAAAGGGTAAAACGGGGTCCATGCACCGGGTGCAACAATTATAAAACTTGCAAATCAGGTTACTTAATCGGGTAATTAGTATTTTCAACATTTTAAAACATTACTTATCATTTTCTAAGCATTAAATAACATAACAACACTGTAATGAGTAATTAACAACAAAGGTCTGAAATCAATATTCACTGTTAATAAAATTCAAAACAACATTTGAGGAACAAAGATTGTCCACAAAAAAACAGTGATTTCAATAAGTTTTATTTCTGAAATAATTCATAAAAATATGCATATCAATGTTAAAATCAATAATAATGATAGTAATGATGCTTCAACATGAGGGACGATATGTAGGCAAAAAAATAAAAAAATAATAACTATAAGACGTGCACTAAAGTATATACAAAGCCAAACTGTTTATCAAGTTTAAGTTAAATCACATAAAACAGTGTATTCCAAATCTTCATGTAAAAGGTAAATATTCTTCTTAAAACTTTCATGCGTTTAGAAAAGGAATAAATATTTTTAATTGATTTGAATTCTGTACATATAAAAAAATATTTCATATGAAAAAATAATTACTACTTTTTTTGAAATTTTGCAAGCCGGTGGATAAGATACATATACGTGTGACTTTATAAAGATTAATAACAATAAGATTCAAGGTAAAAAAAGTTCATGAATCATGTAAAAATTACGAACACACAAAGTGCATAAAGTTGTATACTCAAAAAATTATTATAAAAATAGGAGTGAAACAGTCACTAATTGAATCAAAAATAAAAATAAAAAACAAAGTGCAATGTGCAAAGTGCTAATTTATGAATAAAGTCACATGAAAATGTAAACTAAAACTTAATTCAGTATAGATCTGTAAATATAAGCACAGTAATGACCGGAGGGTCTCAATGTACAAAGTGTAATATACAGACTTCCAAATTAAATCGCATGAAAATTGTAAGAAGGAAACAAATCAGCCAAAAATCCTTTAAAAATATTTAAGCCAAAAGCCAAACGGTCTCAATTAAAGACAAGGAGCAGAATAAGAAGGAATGTTCAGCTGTATATAACAAAATAACTGGCTGAAAAGAATAAGGTGCCAAAGTGCTTACAAGTACATATATATATATACAAGCTGTCAGCTACAAAGTCTCTAGTAAAGATAAATAGCAAAATACGGCACAGCATTCAGCTATTCAGCTGAATATAGCAGAATTAATTGGCTAAAAAAGGTAAGGTGCTAAAGTGCTTACAAGTGTATATACATATACAAGCTATCAGCTCCAGAGTCATAAATAAAGATAAACAGCAAGATACGGCAAAGTGTTCAGGAAAAAGGTGCTAACGTGCTTAAAAGTAATAGTAATTACCAAAAGTGCATGTGCTATACCGTCCCTCTACCCCGACGTACGTTTCCAGTATTCTTCCTCAGGGGGCGTGTGACACGTGTCACACGCCCCCTGAGGAAGAATACTGGAAACGTACGTCGGGGTAGAGGGACGGTATAGCACATGCACTTTTGGTAATTACTATTACTTTTAAGCACGTTAGCACCTTTTTCCTGAACACTTTGCCGTATCTTGCTGTTTATCTTTATTTATGACTCTGGAGCTGATAGCTTGTATATGTATATACACTTGTAAGCACTTTAGCACCTTACCTTTTTTAGCCAATTAATTCTGCTATATTCAGCTGAATAGCTGAATGCTGTGCAGTATTTTGCTATTTATCTTTACTAGAGACTTTGTAGCTGACAGCTTGTATATATATATGTACTTGTAAGCACTTTGGCACCTTATTCTTTTCAGCCAGTTATTTTGTTATATACAGCTGAACATTCCTTCTTATTCTGCTCCTTGTCTTTAATTGAGACCTTTGGCTTTTGGCTTAAATATTTTTAAAGGATTTTTGGCTGATTTGTTTCCTTCTTACAATTTTCATGCGATTTAATTTGCAAGTCTGTATATTACACTTTGTACATTGAGACCCTCCGGTCATTACTGTGCTTATATTTACAGATCTATACTGAATTAAGTTTTAGTTTACATTTTCATGTGACTTTATTCATAAATTAGCACTTTGCACATTGCACTTTGTTTTTTATTTTTATTTTTGATTCAATTAGTGACTGTTTCACTCCTATTTTTATAATAATTTTTTGAGTATACAACTTTATGCACTTTGTGTGTTCGTAATTTTTACATGATTCATGCACTTTTTTTACCTTGAATCTTATTGTTATTAATCTTTATAAAGTCACACACGTATATGTATCTTATCCACCGGCTTGCAAAATTTCAAAAAAAGTAGTAATTATTTTTTCATATGAAATATTTTTTTATATGTACAGAATTCAAATCAATTAAAAATATTTATTCCTTTTCTAAACGCATGAAAGTTTTAAGAAGAATATTTACCTTTTACATGAAGATTTGGAATACACTGTTTTATGTGATTTAACCCCTCAGCGACGGCCTAACGTCTCAAGACGTCGGAAAAACAGGGTACTTATTCTGTTCCGACGTCTTGAGACGTCAGGCCGGAAAAAGCTTGTAGCGCCCCCCAGTGACGAAAAATCTCGGGGGTTTCAGCTACCGGAGGTAGCTGAGACCCCCCAGATTATGAATCGGGGTGTTTTTTCTGGACCCCGTTAATGTGATCGCCGGTATACACCGTATACCGGCGACAACATTAAAAAAAAATAAATGGCCGGTAAAATTTATTTATTTCTCATCTGACGTGATCAAACATGTCAGATGAGAAATAAATATGAGCCCTTAGTGCCCCCAAAGCCCCCGGTACCGGAGAGTCCCCCCACCACCCCTACCCCCCCTCCGGAAAATCCAAGATGGCGCAGCCGCGCGCTGAAAACTGCCGCCGCCGCCGGCTCTGCATTCATTTCCCTCCGATCTGAAATGATCAAACATTTCAGATCGGAGGGAAATGTCCTCCCCCTGACCTCTCCTCCGGTACACCGGAGATCTCTGGTCCCCGGAGCCCCCTCCGGTCTCCAGAGCCGCCTCCCCTCTTCCCCCTCCCCCCTCCCGAGCGTGGAAAATGGCGGCCGCATTCCTCCTGCTCTTTCTGCCGCATGTGACACGTCACATGCGGCAGAAAGTTGTCCCCAGGTCCCCCCGTCACCCTCCATCACCCCCCCCAGCCCCCGGTCATACGTTACCTGGCTGCTGATGCTCCGGCCCCGCGATCACGCCGCCTCCTTCTTGAAAGCTGGCGGCGCATGCGCAGACAGCGGCTGTCAGCTGGATCCCACGCTGACGTCGCTACTGCACAGGCTGCTCCACTGTGGACCGGGGGAGGGTGAGTGCGGTAATCTGCAGCCACACTCCTCACATGGAGAGACTGCTGTTCTAGAAAATGGGGGGTACGTTCTGTGAGCGTGCCCCTCATATTCTAGAATGAGGTTACTGCAGGTCACTCTGCCCTAGGTTGGACCGGGGCAGTGTGAGTGCAGTATTCTCAGATTACTGCACCCACACTGCTCATGGAGAGCTTGCTCTTCCAGAAAATGGGGGATACGTTCCCTGAACGTGCCCCCATATTCTAGAAGATCCAGAGTCGGCGTGGGACCTCCAAAATGGATTGCAGCGACCGAAATTTATTTATTTTCAATAAATTGGTAAAAGAGGAATGTTTCGGGGAGTTTTTTTTTCAAATAAATTTTTTTTTTGTCTTTTATTTTTTTCTATTACTTGACTGGGTTAGTGATGTCGGGTATCTGTTCAGATGCCGTGACATCACTAACCCCAGGGCTTGATGCCAGGTGACATTACAGCTGGTATCAACCCCATATATTACCCCGTCTGCCACCGCACCAGGGCGCGGGATGAGCTGGAGCGAAGCGCCAGGATTGGCGCATCTAATGGATGCGCCACTTCTGGGGCGGCTGCGGCCTGCTATTTTTAGGCTGGGAAGAGTCCAATAACCATGGCTCTTCCCACCCTGAGAATACCAGACCCCAGCTGTCTGCTTCACCTTGGCTGGCGATCTAATTTGGGGGGGACCCCACGTTTTGTTTTTTTTTTAAAAAAACGCCTGGGGAGCCCTCCAAATTGATCACCAGCCAAGGTGAAGCTGTCAGCTGTGGTTTGCAGGCTACAGCTGTCTGCTTTACCCTAGCTGGCTATCAAAAATAGGGGGGACCCCACGTCGTTTATTTTAATTATTAATTTTTTGGGGGGCTAAATACAAGGCTAGGCACCCTTTAGTGCCACATGAAAGGCACTAAAGGGCGCCAGCTTAGAATATGCAGGGGGTGAGACGTTATATTTGTTTGACATCTATCCATTCATCCATTGTAGCATTTTAGGCTGTGCGCCCACAATCGGGATTTGCAGCGTTTTGGGCGCAGAGTGTTTTCCCTGCGTCCATAGCGCTGCGTTGTGCAGTAGAAGCACAGTGGAAGGATTTTTAGAAATCCTGTGCCCACTGTGCTTCTTTTCTCCGCAGCATACACTGACGTGTGGCGCAGCTTCCCGAGCCTCAGCATGTCAATTTATGCTGCGGAGATGAGTGTTCTCTGCAGGTAGCATAGAGCTCCACAGCGGCCTGAACCCAAATCGTGGGCATGGGCAGCTGCATTCTCCCGTGGACAACACTCACATCTCTGCAGGAGGCTGACACTGTATACTAGACGCCGTGTCGCTGGATCATGGCCACATAGCCTAAAAGTGAGACATTTGTTGCTACAGCAACATTTTTGTGAAGTACCTGTGGATTCAAAATGCTTACTATACTCCTGAATAAAATCCAGTTTCCAAAATGGAGTCACTTGTGGGGGGTTTCTGCTGTATAGGTACCCAAGGGGCCCTGCAAATGTGACATGGTGCCCGCAATTTATCTCAACTTTTCCAGAATTCAAATGGTACCCCTTCCATTCCAAGCCCTCCCATTTATCCAAACAGAGGTTTTTGGCCACATGTGGGGTATCCCTGTGCTAATAAGACATTGGATAACAACCTGTTGGGTCCACGGTTTGTTGTTGTCTCTTGAAAAAGTGAGAAATTTGATGCTGAAGCAACATTTTTGTGAAAAAAATGAAAATTTTCAATATGGCAACCTAAGCTTATCAAATTCTGTGAAGTATTCGTGGATTCAAACTGCTCACTATACACCTAGATAAAAGCCTTGAGGTGTCTTGTTTCCAGAATGGAGTCACTTGTGGGGGACAGCCACTGTTTAGGCACCTCAGGGGCTCTCCAAATGCAACCTGGCGTCCGCTATTGATTCCAGCCAATTTTGCAGTCAAATGGCACTCCTTCCCTTCCGAGCCCTGCTGTGCACCCAAACAGTTGATTTCCACCACATATAAGGTATCGCCAAACTCAGCAGAAATTGCACAATAAATGTTATGCTGAATTTTTTCCTTTTACTCTTGTAAAAAAAAAAGCTACTTGGTTTAAATAACAATTTTGTGGTAAAATTTTATTATTTTTTTTTCTTGACTCAACGTTATAAAATTCTTTGAAGCACCTGGGGGTTCAGGGTACTCACCAAACATCTAGATAAATTCCTTGAGGGGCCTAGTTTCCAAAATGGGGTCACTTGTGCGGGGTTTCTGCTGTTTAGGTACCTTAGGGGTCCTCCAAATGTGACATGGTGCCCGCAATCTTTTTCAGCCACATTTCCTTTCCAAAATTCAAATATTGCTCCTTTCGTTCCAAGCCCTCCCATTTGTCCAAACAAAGGTTTCAGACCACATGTGAGGTATCACCGCGCTCATAAAAAAGTCGTTAACAAACCTTGAGGTCAAATTTTTGGAATTACCTCTTGAAAAAGTGAGAAAATTGATGCTAAAGCAACATTTTTGAGAAAATTATTAAAATTTTCAATATGACAACGTAACGTTAACAAAATCTGTGAAGTACCTGTGGATCTAAAATGCTCACCACACCCCTAGATAGAAGCCTTGAGGGGTCTAGTTTCCAAAATGGTGTCACTTGTGATGGATTTCTTCTGTTTAGGTACCTTAGCGGACCTGTAAATGCAACATGGTGCCCGCAATCTATTTCAGCCAAATTTGCTTTCCAAAATTCAAATATTGCTCCTTCTGTTCCGAGCCCTCCCATTTTTCCAAACAGAGGTTTCTGACCACATGTGGGGTATCGGCGTGCTCATAAGAAAGTGGGGAACAAGTTTTGGGGTCCATTTTGTTGTGTTATTTCTTCTAAAAGTGAATACATTTGGGTTAGAGCAACATTTTAGGTAAAATTTAATTTTTGCTTTTTTTCATTCCACATTGCTTTTGTTCATGTGAAGCACCTGAAGGGTTAATAAACTTCTTGAATGTGGTTTTGAGTACTTTGGGGGGTGCAGTTTTTAGAATGGTGTCAATTTTGGGTATTTTCTGTCATCTAGGCCTCTCAAAGTCACTTCAAATATGATGTGGTCCCTAAAAAAATGGTTTTGTAAATTTTGATGTAAAAATGAGAAATCGCTGATAAACTTTGAACCCCTCTAACTTCCTAACAAAAAAAAATTTTGTTTCCAAAATTGTGCTGATGTAAAGTAGATAAGTGGGAAATGTTATTTATTATCTATTTTGTGTCACAGAAATCTCTGGTTTAACGGTATAAAAATTCAAAAGTTGAAAATTGCAAAATTTTCAAAATTTTTGCCAATATTCAATTTTTTTCATAAATAAACGCAAAAAATATTGTCCTAAATTTGGTACTAACATGAAGTCCAATATGTGACGAAAAAACAATCTCAGAATCACCGGGATCCGTTGAAGCGTTCTAGAGTTATAACCTCATGAAGTGACACTGGTCAGAATTGCAAAATTTGGTCTGGTCATTAAGGTGAACATTAGCTCCGTCACTAAGGGGTTAACTTAAACTTGATAAACAGTTCGGCTTTGTATATACTTTCGTGCACGTCTTATAGTTATTATTTTTTTTATTTTTTTGCCTACATATCGTCCCTCATGTTGAAGCATCATTACTATCATTATTATTGATTTTAACATTGATATGCATATTTTTATGAATTATTTCAGAAATAAAACTTATTGAAATCACTGTTTTTTTGTGGATAATCTTTGTTCCTCAAATGTTGTTTTGACTGTAATGAGATAGCCAGGTTCCGTTATCATTTTACTATTTTTCCATCTTGCATTGGTGCATTGCAAAGGTATCAGAACTACAAAATTTTAATTTTGTTTCTCTCACTGAGAGCAATCAATCATCTTCCATCTTGCATGACATGCCTGCTAACCTTCAGGGCATACCAGCCCCGCTCTCCACAATGCCGGCAGTACGAAACCAGATCTCCTGGCTTCAGGTTTCGGTCGGGGTGCCCCTTTGGGAGGTGTTCTGCTACATCCCTCCTGGAGACAAACACCCCAGCAGCAAGGCTCGGCTCGGCTCACAGATGAATCCCCACCCCTTGATGGGGTCAAAACGCTCCACCAGGCCTCTGTACCGCGGCCCACTGCCCCGGAATGTAGCCTTTCTCAGGTGCCCTTCTCTCTATGCATGCGGGTGTCAACCTCTGCCCGACCCGGCTCTCTGGCGGACATCTCCGTAAGCAGCTGCTGGTGCTGTCTCTCCCAGTATGGGTCGTGGACCTCAGGTTCCTTCTCCCCCAGGGGAACCGGGTGTATTCGGATTCCTGCGGCCCCGGCAGCTACCGGGGAGGCTGCACTGCAGCGGAACCAGCATGTTGGTGGGCTCCTCCTCTGCAGTGGTAACAAGATGAATCGGCTGTTCCGCAGCTGGGCCAGCAGCGGCCGGGAGCTCCATACCGAGGTACAGGCCCATGGATGCGGCCGGGGGATGCGGCCGGGTATAAACTGGCCATGGATGGTACTGGAGGTGTTGCAGTCTGGTCTGGTCTGGCCGTGGATGGCATCGGAGGCGTTGCAGCCTGGTCAGGTCTGGCCGGTGGTAGGGCCGGAGGCGTTGAGGCCTGCTCGTCTTCCGCGGGGGCTGGAGGCTCCACTGTCGGTGTCGGGGGCAGTGGCTCGGCTATAGCTTCAGCCGAGGGCGGAGTAGGTGGCATGGCTGTCACGGTAGCTGGGGGCATACCGTGTTCCGTGGCCAGGTAGGCTGGATCAACCAGAACTGGGCATTTGCTTATCCGCTCCACACGCAGGGCTTCTACATCACGGACCCGCACTGCCGCAGCCACACTCCTCATCTCGATCCTACAGTCATTCAGCAGGAACAGGAACTGCATCTGCATCCTCCTGCACAGCCACTCTGTCTCCTCTTCGATCCAGGTAGCCATCCCGGGAACGGAACGCTCAAGCGACCAGTCTCTTGGCACCGACATCCTGCTGCTCTCTGTGTTCCAGGAACTTTTTCTGCAGAGTCCTGATCTCCGCCTTTACATCCTGTTACTTCTAAGGGTGCGAAGCTCCGGCTCCACACCCTTTTGCTGGTGAGGATTGCCCAGTTGTTGTTTTTGGCACCAAAATGGCGGGCAAAATTGCAGCAAAATGGCGGCAATACAAACGGACAGTCACAGCACAGTTTTGGACAGTTCTAAAAGGCGCATGTCACCCGGTTTAATGGGTCCAGTCCTTATCCTGTTCGTGATGCCAGGTAAGGATTCAAAGTGTACCACCCCAGTGTTGGTCGGGTTGCTCGGATCCGGGATCGTGGTGGCTCGAGGGGCCCGGACCCGGCTTGGTGGACACTTGGATCCTTGATAGGGGGGTATTTACAGGGGATAAGTTTGTGACGCCACCTGTGGTTGCAGTAATGGGAGTACCGCCGCTGCTGTAGGGCGTACCCGGGGCAGATGGAGTGAAGCAGCCTGATGTTAGTCCCTCCACAGCTAGGGATGGCCCCGGGCTCAGGGGTGTAGTTGGTGGTGATTAGTTGGGAGCGTAGGGTGCAGGGGGAGCGAGGTACTCACTGTGGGTAGTCGTGGTGCAGGATGAGGATTATAAAGTAGACACATACACTGCAGATAAACCAAGTTCTCTGTATGTCACAGTTGCTACAGGGGAGCCCGTCCAGGTGTCCGCTTCCACCGGTGTCACTTGATGGTCCCGGAGCCCTCCTCCGTGCACAATTTTTAGTGTCTGTCTGTGGCCCCTCAGCGTGAAGCGGTTAGGGCCCCGCTACCCTTGTAAAGTGTAGCTGTGCTCTTAGGAGCTGGCACTTGGGTCTTCAGTGGCTGCTTTTGGCTGGAAAACCCTGTCCCCCGCATTGTGCTGATGCCCCCAATCTCTGAGCTCTGTGGAAAGGTCCCTGAAGGTTTCCTCTCTGCAGGTTAATTCCCAGGATGTTGAATCGGCTCCTGACCTAGGGTCCTGCACCCCGTCGTGCTCGGTACCGGTCAGTTTCTTTTGGGCTTGATGGGGCCGACAGTCCTCCTAGACTATGTCTGTCGCACCCTTTCCAATGTCACTGCAACCGGTCCCCGACTCCTCTGGTCCCGGACCACCGTCTGCGACCCAACCACGGTTTAGCTCCCCGGGAGCTCACTCTCCGCAGCCTCTCACTCTTTGAGGGCTCTTACTCCTCTCCTTCCTCAACTCTAACTGACTGACTCACTTCCCTCCTACCAGTCTGCCTGACCCCTAGGTGGGTGACCCTATTCCAGCTTGACCAACTCACTGGTGTGTCTGACAGGTCATGATGTAAGGTGTTGATTGGGATTTGTAGTGCTGTTGTTAGTGATACCGATTTGATAAGAGCCTAGATCCATGGGGGGGTAGGCCCTGCACCCTATATAAGGATGCAGTACCCTGTGGCACCCTGATTTACTCAGGGGCGCCACATTAACTTCTCTGGTATCTGTGAGCAGCGCAAGGAGACACAGGCATCGAACCACAGGCTTGGGCAGGCTAGCAAGAGTTATTAACTCTGTTCTGCTGCTTGTTAATATCTTTGATCACATGCTGTAGAGGAGAAAGTATCGTTTGCTCCCCTTCTGCTGGCCTATTTCATTAATGCCACCTATAGTTTACCTATACTGATCTGGTGAGGTGTTGTCATTTAGGGCGGCTTTGCACGTTGCGACATCGCACGTGCGATGTCGGTGGGGTCAAATCGAAAGTGACACACATCCGGCGTCACTTTCGACATCGTACTGTGTAAATGCTAGATGATACGATGAACGAGCGCAAAAGTGACGTTATCGTATCTTCGGTGCATTCTCCGACATTTCCATAATGCCGGTGCCGCGACAGGTACGATGCAGTTCCTCGTTCCTGCGGCAGCACACATCGCTGTGTGTGAAGCCGCAGAAGCGAGGAACATCTCCTTACCTGCCGCCGCCGGCTATACGGAAGGAAGGAGGTTGGCGGGATGTTTACATCCTGCTCATCTCCGCCCCACCGCCGCTATTGGCCGCCTGCTGTGTGACGTCGCTATGACGCCGCACGACCCGCCCCCTTAGGGATGAGGCGGATCGCCGGCCAGAATGACGGTCGCAGGGCAGGTGAGTGCGTGTGAAGCTGGCGTAGCGATAATTTTCGCTACGTCAGCTTACACAAGATATTGTACCTGCGACGGGGGCGGGGACTATCGCGTGCGACATCGCAGCATCGGCTTGCGATGTCGCAACGTGCAAAGCCCGCCTTAGACTTACGGGTAGTTGTGTATTATTGCTGTGAGCTGTTGTGGTGTTAACCCTTTTTGTCTTTTTGCTGTTGCCTTTCTGCTCTTGCTTTTCTCCTTAGTCTCTCACTGTTTATTTCTGTGAGTTTGCAATGTGTCCCGTCTGTCTTAATCTGTGTTTCCATCATATTCCTGCCCCGTAAGAATAACAGATTAGACCTGGTCGGGAGAATAGTAAGGCCCGGGACTCCGGCATCTCTATCTTCAGGGGTAATTCAGAGATTAGGAATAGCTTAGGGTCCCCTAGCATGAGGCATAGTATAGGAGCCCTCTGTCCCTCATTATCCTGCAGTCACATTGTTACAATCAATCAGATTATTTACTGTAGCTAGGAATGGGAGATACGAATTTACGAAAATGTAACTCTTAAGGCCCCGTTACACACTACGATATATCTAACGATATGTCGTCGGGGTCACGTCGTTAGTGACGCACATCTGGCATCATTTGACATATCGTAGCGTGTGACAGCTTTGAGCAACTGTGAATGAGCAAAAATACTCACCTTATCGTTGCTCGTTGACACGTTGCTAATTTTCAAAAAATCGATCGTCCTTCTGTGCGCCGGTTGTTCATTGTTCCCGATGCAGCACACATCGCTCCGTATGACACCCCGAGAACGATGAACTGCAGATTACCTGTGGCCGCCGGCAATGCGGAAGGAGGTGGGCGGGATGTTACGTCCCGCTCATCTCCGCCCCTCCTCTTCTATTGGGCGGCCGCTGTGAGATGTCGCTGTGACGCCGAACGTCCCCCCCCTTCAGGAAGAGGATGTTTGCCACCCACAGCGAGGTCGTTCGGGAAGTACATGTGACGGGGGTTTCTGACTTTGTGCGACACGGGCAACAAATTGCCCGTAGCGCACAAACGATGGGGGCAGGTGCGATCGCACATGCGAACGCACAATAAATCGACGCGTGTAACGGGGCCTTAAGATGTTGAAATTGGACAACAGATTCAGAATACATTTCACCCTAATTAAATTTCTGATATTATGGTTTAAAAAAAATGTATTTTCAAGATATCATTAAAAAATAATAGTTGGTTTTATTTTTAACAGATGACTGTATTGGGAGTTCAGATGGAAATCTATTATCTTCAGAATTTATAACAGATGATAAAAGTATCACACATGATACACATGAAGAGCATGCTGTTGTCCCAGATATACCTCCAGTCCTTCCTCGGAAAGCTCTATCATCATTTCATGACCATGGAAAACTTCACACAGGGGAGAAACCATTTTCATGTTCAGAGTGTGGGAAATGTTTTAATTGGAAATCGGATCTTGTTGTGCATCAAAGATCTCACATCAGGGAGACGCCATTTTCATGTTCAGAGTGTGGGAAGTGTTTTATTCGGAAATCAGAACTTGTTGTGCATCAAAGAGGTCACACAGGGGAAAAGCCATTTTCATGTTCAGAGTGTGGGAAATATTTTAATTGGAAATCAGAACTTGTTGTGCATCAAAGATCTCACACAGGGGAGAAGCCATTTTTATGTTCAGAATGTGGGAAATGTTTTATTCAGATATCAAATCTTGGTAGGCATCAAAGATCTCACACAGGGGAGAAGCCATTTTCATGTTCAGAATGTGGAAAATGTTTTATTCAGAAATCGGATCTTGTTGTGCATCAAAGATCTCACACAGGGGAGAAGCCATTTTCATGTTCAGAGTGTGGGAAATGTTTTATTCAGAAATCAAACCTTGTTAAGCATCAAAGATCTCACACTGGGGAGAAGCCATATTCATGTTCAGAGTGTGGGAAGTGTTTTATTCGGAAATCAGAACTTGTTGTGCATCAAAGAGGTCACACAGGGGAGAAGCCATTTTGATGTTCAGAGTGTGGGAAATGTTTTATTCATAATTCAGACCTTGTTAGACATCAGAAAAATCACACAGAGGAGAAGCCATTTTCATGCCCATAATGTGGTAAATGTTTTACTTGGAAATCAGGTCTTGTTTACCATCAAAAAAATCACACAAAATAAACCATTTTTATGTTCTGAATGTGGAAAATGTAATTCTCAGAAATCAGATCTTGTTAAACATGTGAAGAGGCTGCACTGGGAAGGAACCTTTTTCCATGTGAATAATTTAAATATTTAACTGGTAAATCAAGTCTTGCCGACCATCAGAAAACCAACAGCGCAGAGCAGCCATTCTTGTTTTCAGAATTTGCCAAATGTTTTTATCATCAACTAGGTCCTGTTGTCAAATGAGACACACGAGAGAAGCCATCATGATTTATTATAATTCAAAGGGTTTTTTCCAAAAATTGGCTGCAATTACTTAATTAAGAATTTGTGAGGGAAAGAACCATTTTCTTTTATTTTAAACTAATTATATTTTTCGAACCATAACACACATCTAGGTTTTGAGGGAGGAATATAGGTAAAAAGATTCACACAAAAAATGTCATAACGCACTTATGGGGGGGGGGGAATCTGCTGCTGACACTGTTACGGGGATAAAATCCCCCATTTCTGTACTAATGTCCCCATCCTTGGTCCCTTCCAGGTATATGTGTCTCCCATTCTTGTGTATATGTCCATCCTGGTATATATGTTGCCCATCTTTATCCCATCCTGGTATATATGATCCCCATCCTGGTATACAACCCATAGCAAAAAGTATGGACTCACCTGGCTCGGAGGATGTTCATTCAGTTGTTTAATTTTAAAAAAAAAGCAGATCACAGACATGGCGCAAAACTAAAATCATTTCAAATGTCAGCTTTCTGGCTTTAAGAAACACTTAAAGAAATCAAGGAAAAAAAATGTGCTAGCCAGTAACAGTTACTTTTTTAGACCAAGCAGGGGTAAAAATTATGGAATCAATCAATTCTGAGGTAAAAATGATGGAATCATGAAAAACAAACAAACTAAAATACACTCCAATACATCACTAGTATCACCACCTCTGGCTTTTATAACAGCTTGCAGTCTCTGAGGCATGGACTTAATGAGTGACAAACAGTATTCTTTATCAAGTCTGGCTCCAACTTTCTCTGATTGCTGTTGCCAGATCAGCTTTGCAGGTTGGAGCCTTGTCATGGACCATTTTCTTTAACTTCCACCAAAGATTTTCAATTGGATTGAGATCCGGACTATTTTCAGACCATATAGAAGGGTTAAATCTGGCTCAACTACCATGAATCAGGTGCTCTGGAGAAAAAGGAAGTCAATATACGAAAAATACACACTAATATGAATGATGAAAAGTGCAAATTGGTGCTCAAAAAATATATGTTTTATTTTGGTATATTCATGGAAGACATTGTCCAACGTTTCAACCCTGTGGGTCTTTATCAAGGACTTTTGTCTAATTTTATGAAATACAGAAAAAAAAATAAGGTTATTAAACAAAATAACAAACATAGTTACATCAGAAAATCTGCAATGATAAGGTACATGAAAAAGGCAGATGCAAAAGAGTAACATCATAGTGATGTAAATAACACTGTAGGATGAGCCTCTTTATAGCAATATTCGCCATATTCCATAGAGGAAATATCTCCTAAGCGTGATTGTCAGAAAGCATACATGATATAGATAAGTGTACGAGCGAGGTAAACACACACATACCTAATAGATATAAGGAATATTTTACAAGGAGCACTGAAAGGTACCGTATTTTTCGGACTATAAGATGCACCGGACCATAAGACGCACCCTGGTTTTAGAGGAGGAAAATGGGAAAATAAAATTTTAAGCAAAAAATGTGGTCATGACACACTTATGGGGCGAGGATCTGCTGCTGACACTGTTATGGGGTAATGTCCTGCTCATATACTCCCCAGCCTGCTCATATACTCCCCATCCTGCTCATATGCTCCCCATGCTGCTCATATACTCCCCATGCTGCTCATATACCCCCATCCTGCTATATACACTCATCCTGCTCATATACTCTCCATGCTGCTCATAAAATACCCTAATCCTGCTATATACCCTCATCCTGCTCCTATACTCCCCATGCTGCTCATAATATACCCTAATCCTGCTATATACCCTCATGCTGCTCATATACTCCGCATGCTGCTCATATACTCCCCATGCTGCTATATACCCTCATCCTGCTCATATACTCCCCATGCTGCTCATAATATACCCCTATCCTGCTATATGCCATCATCCTGGTGTATGGCCACATCCTGTGGCACATAAAAAAAAAATAAACGTTCATACTCCCCTTATCTCACTCCCTGCAGCACCGCTCCTCTTACCGTCTATGTCAGTGGCAGCGCCGCTGAGTGGAGCCGTCCCCGTTCCCCTGCAGCATTGCGATGTCCTCCGGTGGTCTGTGCCGGCAGCTGCGTGTGGACACGTGCGCACAGCGATGACGTCATCGCTGTGCGCGCCGCTAGTCTCCAGCAAGTCAGCTGACCGGCAAAGACAGGAGATCGCGACGCTGCAGGGGAACGGTGAGTAATGTGTACTGATTCACTGCCCCCCGCACTGATGATGATGCGCGGGGAGCAGTGAATATAGCCGCACATGATCACTCCAGGCTGCAGTTGCCAGGGGTGATCATGCGGGTCGACTGTTTATCCCTGCCCATCACCCCGCCCACCTGTCAGCGCCGGGTTCAGCACTGAGAGATGGGCGGGAGGATGGGCGTGCATATTAAATGAGCGGGCCCACGTGGTCACGGCAGGCTGCTATAGCCTGCTCGTGCCCCCGATGACCCGCTCCACCGCAGCACCCTCATTCCCCGCAGCCACAGTCAGACCATAAGACTCACCCCCCACTTTCCCCCAACATTTGGGGGAAATAAGTGCATCTTATGGTCCGAAAAATACGGTAATATTTCTCAGAGAGATCATGGGGTTTCTGAAGGAGAAGACGTCCAAATTAATGTACATGTAGTAACATACTATCGGTAGAGTAGATAAGTCTGTCTGAGGAAAAATATCCATCCTAGCTTAGTGACATGGAGGGTACTCATAGGGGTATGCCTGCAGTTGCCTTTGTTGTATGCATAGGTGTCAATCAGACAATAGTAAGTGATGTATGGAAAGACCAGGTGTGTGGACACCTACGAGATGGGAAAATATTAGCACAATTAGGTGTCATAGTGACCAAAAAAGAGGGTGGTTAAACTTTGAAAATTTTTTTTTTAAAATATAATACCTTGTGCTATGAGTAAATATTCGAAAATATCAGGTATGATATGGGAGGTACGTGGTACATATATCGATATGGGTGGTAAAACAAAAGGAAGTTACATAAGTAATATAAGGAGTCCACATCCTGTTAGGGGAAACTCTTGTTGTAGGGGTTGCGTACCTGTATCAAAATAGCAAGTAAACCGTCAAGAGTGAGGCTCAGACTACTTGAGGGACAAGAAGAGATGTGTAGATCCAATAGATGGATAGCTGGTAAAGAGGCCACAGAGCAAAGAAGGTAAATGTTTCATTAGTATGTCCACATGACCAAGGAACAAACCAAGGACCATAGTGATTATCATCATGCATGGTTTCATATATACTGGCTAACAGCATGGCTTATGGGGCTGAAAACATCAGAGTAATACATACATAGAAATATAGGAAATGTGGATGCATTAAACATACAATGCTTAATAGAGCATATCCAAATAACGTGCACGAACACATACCTCCCAGTTACAATGAAGTACATGTGGGTCTTTAATAAGGTATAGGCCAATGGCTCTATGGAAAAAGGTACAGGGTAAATGTCAGGCTTGGGGCAAGATCGCAGTGAGAGGGGAGAAGGTGTACATACCTGTCGTGGTTCAGGGAGGTACCAGGGAACGTGTGGAGCCTACCGAGTGGGGCAGCGTGTGGCTATTTATGTGGATGGACGCCGCCATGTCGGTGTGTGACGTGCGCTGACGCATGCACGTGGGGCGGAAACGCCCCGCGCGTGCGCGGTGCAATGGGGCACCCCTTGGGGAAGCCCGGCGCATGCGTGTGGGCGGTGGGACTGTGTACCGTAACAGTGCATGCGCATAGGGCAAAGTGCCCCACGCGTGCGCGATGGCAGGAACGCCACTTAAGCGGCACCATGCCACCGCGCACGCGCGGAAGGCAGAGAGCCACGCACACGTGCGTGAGTAACACGACAGTGTGTTATGTCAGCGCGTGCGCGTAGGGCGGAATGCCCCACGCATGCGCGATGGAACGGACGTCACATGGGTGGCATGACGTCACCGCGCAAGTGCGGAAAGCAGAGAGTCCCGCGCACACGTGGGGAAGGTGAAGTGATGTAGGTGATGTGTGATGATGGGGAGACTGCGCACGCGCAGTACAATAAGCAAGGGAGAGGCCGCATAGTGCTGCCACATATCATGTAAAATAAGGCGCTGGGAGGGAAAAACAGGTGGTGACTCAATAATTATCCGGTACAGATCTATGGTGAAAATATAGTGCAGGCTGGGGTGGCGTGCTCATAGTGAGTCAGGTGACTCGAGGTGAATCACGTGACAAGTGGTGCCTGAAAAAACAAAAGGGAAGTTAGATGATGAAAAAAATTGGAGAGTTAATGCATCCATCTACATTCCATAACATAATACAGTGATTACAGATGAGATCAGTACATCAATTGTGTTAGGCTACTTTCACACTTGCGTTGAACGGTATCCGTTGCATTGCGTTGTGTAACGGATGCAACGGATGTGTTGCATATAGTGACACAACGGATGCAACGGATGCTGCAAAACAACGCAATTCGTTTTGATTTTTTTTTTTTTTTTTTCCGGTTTTACCAGCGGCAGACTATAGTGAACGATCAGCTGATCGTTCCCTGCAGCCGGCCGCTGGGTGATCAGCTGATTGCTCCCAGTAGCCGGCCGCCGGGTGATCAGCTGATCGCTCCCGGCTGCCGGGTGATCAGCTGATCGCTCCCTGCAGCCGGCTGCCGGGTGATCAGCTGATCGCTCCCGGCCGCCGGGTGATCAGCTGATCGCTCCCGGCCGCCGGGTGATCAGCTGATCGCTCCCTGCAGCCGGCCGCCGGGTGATCAGCTGATCGCTCCCTGTAGCCGGCCGCCGGGTGATCAGCTGATCGCTCCCGGCCGCCGGGTGATCAGCTGATCGCTCCCTGCAGCCGGCCGCCGGGTGATCAGCTGATCGCTCCCTGCAGCCGGCCGCCGGGTGATCAGCTGATCGCTCCCTGCAGCCGGCCGCCGGGTGATCAGCTGATCGCTCCCTGCAGCCGGCCGCCGGGTGATCAGCTGATCGCTCCCTGCAGCCGGCCGCCGGGTGATCAGCTGATCGCTCCCTGCAGCCGGCCGCCGGGTGATCAGCTGATCGCTCCCTGCAGCCGGCCGCCGGGTGATCAGCTGATCGCTGTCACTTGCCGGCGCCCGGGCATGCCGGCGGGCGGGCGCTCAGCTGAGCGCTGTGACTTGCCGGCGGCCGGGCATGCTGGTGGCCGGTCATTCAGCTGAGCGCTGTCGCTTGCCGGCAGCCGGGCGCTCAGCTGAACGTTCGGCCACCGCGAGCCAAAATAAAGTTTGATTTAAAAAAAAAAAAAAAAAAAAAAAAAAAAAAGAGCATGCGCAGTGAAATCCAGAGGATTCCGCTGCTCAAAATAACGTTACATGCTGCGTTGCTCCCGCTGGGCGGAAGCAACGGAGCGTCGCCCAGCGGAAGCAACGCAGCTCCTTTTGGTACAATCCGTCACCCATACAAGTCTATGGGAAACAGCGGAATCCGTTAACGGATTCCGCTGTTTCCCAAAAGGGCGGATTGTAACGGAAGGAAAATAACGCAAGTGTGAAAGTACCCTTATTTCAAAGTTTCATGTAACACGATCCATATAAAGTATTAAATGCTAGCATAGTAAATATAGAGAGATCATGATATGCCTATAGAAGCACATCATATTCACGATTAAGGCCGTGTGGTTGTAGTGTCCTCAGTGTGTGTATCTGTGGCGCCCTGGACTAGCCAGGTCGTCACAGGTACTGCAACACACACCCCCACCCCGAGACAGGCACATCAGCCAGACACAAAATCCTTGTTGCCTCCCTCCAGGGGCTGATGTCCACACCAGGTGGGGTGGAGCCAGGTGGTTGGCCCCACCCACTGAGGAGTTCACAGTCCTGGAGGCGGGAAAAGGAAGTGAGAGCAGATCAGTTAGGGAAGTGAAAGGGAGAGGAGTGAAGTGGTAGTCAGGGAGCAAACTGACCGTGTCCGGGTGTGTGGCCCGGGCAACAAGAGCAAGGTTGGCAGACGGTGGTGGCCGTCTGCAGGAGAGGCAGATCAACGCGGAACCGTAGGACCGGGGTCAGGCGGTGGCCCGCCGGTACCGAACCGGGGAGCGAAGTGAAGCCAGCACACACAGGCAGGGCCTGCGAACCCCGACCAGGCTTGGAGCCACCATTAGAGGTCAAATCCGTCAGTGACCGGAACCCCAGGGGTTTCCTAACAGCCAAGACCCGATTGAAGGCAACCGTCCAACCAGCAAAAGGAAATACAGCTACCGCCACAGCTAGAGTTCCAAGGGCCAGAGCCTGCGGGCAAAAGGGCTCCTCCGGCACATATATACGCTGGGGAGCGGGTTACCGGTGGGAATCCATCGGGACCGAACATACACACAGGTGCAGGGAAAGGCAGCCACCACCAACCGTCCGGGAGAAACTACAGCAGCCGGCTGCGGGACCCGTCCATCCAGCCGTTTGGTTTACCAGAGACGTTGCGTACATTTGCGGCTGAGTGAGTACTACCGTGCCATCCGTAACCGCGCTGCGCAGTCCAAGCGACCCTGTACCTTCCCGGCCCTGCCTCCCCATCACCTCACCGGGCCCCGGGACAACCAACCCCTGCCCACAGAGGGGGAAACAACATCCCAGCTGCTCCCTGCCATCGCTCCCGGGATCCCCGTCACCAGCAGCGGTGGTGCCCCAACCTCACCACAAACCGTGGGTGGCGTCACGAACCAAATCCCCAAACCAAACTATCCCCTTTCACTCACGGGCGAGGAGCGCCGCTCGAGTCCCCGTATCCGGCCCACCGCTCGAGCCACCGAGCAGCAGCAGCAGCGCCGGACCCGAGCGTTAGCGAGCGCAGCGGCGGCGCCCTCCCTGCCCGCGACAACTTGGCGTCACGAACAGGATCTTACCGTTCTGCCGGCTGGTAGAAGTGCGCCTTGTGTCCTGCCGGCGGTGTCCGGCCGAAAAATTTCAGAATCCGCCATCTTGGGCGCGAAGATTTTCCCACTCGAGTGTCTTCTCGAGCAGTGGAGGCGCGAAAGCTGAAGCCCCGCCCCTAAAGAGGAGGTGCTGAGAAAAGACCAAGGGGGGAAGGATGGCGTCCGGCCGTATGTAAACCGAGGCCATAAAAGCAGGGACGCCAGGGCTCTGCCGCCATTTGGTTCCTGGAAGATACCGCTGCCAGCATGTACCATCCGTCCGGTAACTCCGCAGTCCCCGAGCCTGCGCCCGGCACCGCAGCATGGGTGGAGGTCCGGACCGTCCAACTGAGCAGCCGTCTGCAGGTGAAAGTGCAGCTCCTCCTGGAGGAGTGGGAGGCCGACATGGCGGATGTAGTGGCGGCCATATAGAGACGCGAGGTGGAGGAAGTCTTGGAGGAGCGGGTAAGCGACCCACACCCCTGTATTCCTACAGGATCGGTCGTTGCGGCTGAGGGGCCCGGTCTGCACCCGCTCACCCTGCTGCCTCCCCCACTACCCGTGTTGGCTGCTGCCGCCCCGCCACTAGGCCCGCTACCCCTACAACCGGTAGCGGAAGCCTGCCTGTCCGCCCAAGCGGACCAGCCTGCAGACGAGGTCCGCAGATGACCCGCGCCTCTTCCGTGGAAGCTACCGAGGGCAGCGTTAGTCTGCGAAGACGCACCGGCGACATAGGAAGTGACCGCGCCCTGCACCGTTCCGGCTCCGGTGATCCGTTCCGTCCAGGAGGAAGCGGAGGCTCAGCAGGAGAGGGCCCCTGTACCCATATCCCCCGCCTCGGCTGAGGCTGTGCCGGGTCGCCGCTGTGAGGCAGCACCCCAGGCCATGACACCGCGGGACCTTCCACAGCGGACGCCAGTAGTGGGCAGTGTGGAGGAAGTCCTGCGGGGCCCGACCCGCGCGCAGGGGCAGCCAAACGCCCGTTATTGGGAAAGGGAGCCGAGCCAGCTAGGCTGGGAAATCGCGGAGAGGGAGAAGCGGAATGCTGAGTTGATAGCCCGCACGATCCAGGAGAAGGAGAACCTCCACAGAGCCACCTTCCGGATACGGGGCCCAAGATATGAGGGCCAGGTGCAAAGATTTGACCCCTGCCGGGGGTATGGATTTATTTTCGAGCCGGGCCTGGAGGCCGAGGTGTTTGTGGCCCGCCGACATGTTAATGCCCATCTACCAGAGGGACACCCGGGCCATAACCTGCTCCCAGGCGATCTGGTAACATACACGCGGCACTGTGGAGAGAGGGGCAGGTTTGCCCTGGATGCCAAGCTGAAAGTAGGCCAGGAGGCCCAAGAACCGGCCCAGTCCCCTCTTCCGGCCTGCGATGTGGACCTTAAGTACGGCAGCGGTCCCTCCGTTGCTCCGTTATCCCCGTTGGGACCACCAGTACCGTTACAAGTAAATGATAAAAGTAATCAAACCGAAGTTTTACCTGAATGACACCGTGATTGAGCCGGCCATTGCCGGCAAGTAGTCCCCGTAGAGACCCTTTGCTACTGTTGCATGAGGAACTCTTCATGGACATGCCTGAGAACTTGCAAGGCACCCACGAACTTGTGCGATTGTAAATAGGTTCAGGGTATGTTTCCGTTGCCGCCTCCGGAGAGGCAGATTTGGAGGATGGGCCTGGAGGAAAGTGTTGGCCCAGGCCCGCCAGCCACTACCGCAAGCGGTGGCGATGGATGTGGGGTCCCCCGGGGTGACAGACGTGTGCGAGACACCGTACCCGTTCCCGCTCAGGCGGCCTGGATCTGGACTGGGGTCAAGGGGTGCTGCCCACTTCTTAGGGGCAGCATCAGGGCCAGGTTGCTTGGGTGGGAGAGCGGAAGCCGTCCGTCCGTTGTTGATAAAAATGTAAATATCTGTTTTGCTGCAACGTTTAAGTGACCTGCCCCCCGTATGGGAAGATTTAGAATGCATAAACTGTTGATGTTTTTATGTTTTTACAGTTTGAAAAATAAAACCGGTGGTGGACGGGCAGCCCGCGGACGGTCTGCATTTAACCAAGGGGAAATGTGACGCCCTGGACTAGCCATAGTCGAAGTGAAGCCAGCACACACAGGCAGAGCCTGCAGACCCCGACCAGGCTTGGAGCCGCCATTAGAGGTCAAATCCGTCAGTGACCAGAACCCCAGGGGTTTCCTAACAGCCAAGACCCGATTGAAGGCAACCGTCCAACCAGCAAAAGGAAATACAGCTACCGCCACAGCTAGAGTTCCAAGGGCCAGAGCCTGCGGGCAAAAGGGCTCCTCCGGCACATATATACGCTGGGGAGCGGGTTACCGGTGGGAATCCATCGGGACCGAACATACACACAGGTGCAGGGAAAGGCAGCCACCACCAACCGTCCGGGAGAAACTACAGCAGCCGGCTGCGGGACCCGTCCATCCAGCCGTTTGGTTTACCAGAGACTTTGCGTACATTTGCGGCTGAGTGAGTACTACCGTGCCATCCGGCACCGCGCTGCGCAGTCCAAGCGACCCTGCACCTTCCCGGCCCTGCCTCCCCGTCACATCACCGGGCCCCGGGACAACCAACCACTGCCCACGGAGGGGGAAACAACATCCCAGCTGCTCCCTGCCATCGCTCCCGGGATCCCCGTCACCAGCAGCGGTGGTGCCCCAACCTCACCACAAACCGTGGGTGGCGTCACGAACCAAATCCCCAAACCAAACTACCCCCTTTCACTCACGGGCGAGGAGCGCCGCTCGAGTCCCCGGATCCGGCCCACCGCTCGAGCCACCGAGCAGCAGCAGCAGCGCCGGACCCGAGCGTTAGCGAGTGCAGCGGCGGCGCCCTCCCCGCCCTCGACATATCCAAAAAGCTTCTCTTTGTTTTTGCATTTTGATTCTATTGCCCCCCTCGCCTCAGTGGTGGTACATGTTCTATAATATGGTAGCGCAGTTGGGCTACCGTATGTCCATGAGTGTCAAAGTGGTGTGGAATAGGGAGCAACACCTGTTTACACCTGATGGTAGACTTGTGCTTGTTTATCCTGTCTCGGATATGTTGGGTTGTCTCCCCAACATATCCGATACCACATGGGCATTTTATCAGACAGACAACAAATGACGAATCGCAGGTGAGATAGTCATGGATCTGGTAAACCTTCCCAGTGTGTGGGTGAGTGAAGGAACCCCCACGGACAAGATTGTTGCATTGCAAGCAGTGCAAGCATGGGAAATTACCCTTCTTGGGAATACCTAGAAAGGTCTGGCGTAAACCGGTAGAGACGGGCCCGATGTCTGCCATGACTAAGTTGTCCCTCAAGTTTTTGGGTCTCTTGTGACAGAACAGTGAAGGCACTGAAAATTCAGTTACAGAGGGATGGGAAGCATGCAGCAGAGGCCAATGTTTCGAGACAATGTTCCTCTTTGAAGAATTTCTGAATGCCCTTCAGGGAGGTTGAGCCTGGAGTCACCACTGGTGTGGGGGATGGTGAGGGTGATGTTCTTTTAGGGGTACTTCACACACAGCGAGATCGCTAATGAGATCGCTGCTGAGTCACGGTTTTTGTGACGCAGCAGTGGCCTCATTAGCGATCTCGCTCTGTGTGACCCTGAGCAGCGATCTGGCCCCTGCTGTGAGATCGCTGCTCGTTACACACAGAGCTGGGTCATTTTTTGATCTTTGCTCTCCCGCTGATAAGCACACATCGCTGTGTGTGACAGCGAGAGAGCAAAGATCTGAATGTGCAGGGCGTCTGCATCTGGCAGCCTGCAGTAAGCTGTAACTAAGGTAAAAATCCGGTAACCAAGGTGGTTAACCGATATTTACCTTCGTTACCAGCGTCTGCAGCTCTCACGCTGCCAGTGGCGGCTCCCTGCACGCATAGCTGGATTATACATCGGATAAATTGGCAAAGGTTTGCTTATTAACCCGATGTGTACTGTAGCTACGAGTGCAGGGAGCCAGCGCTAAGCGGTGTGCGCTGGTAACCAAGGTAAATATCGGGTAACCATACTCTATGTTTACCGTGGTTACCAGTGTCCGCAACTTCCAGACGCCGGCTCCCTGCAAGCGCAGCATCGCTTGCACGTCGCTGCTGGCTGGGGGCTGGTCACTGGTCGCTGGTGAGATCTGCCTGTTTGACAGCTCACCAGCGACCATGTAGCGATGCAGCAGTGATCCTGACCAGGTCAGATCGCTGGTGGGATCGCTGCTGCGTCGCTAAAGTGTGACGGTACCTTAAGCTTTGATAAGTCTGATAACGACCTGACTACTTCTTTCGCTTCAACCTCTGATAGCAATCTGGATACCTCTATATCATCTACTGATATTCCTGTTATGATAAACGAGATCTAAATCTCATCATAAAACCAATTACAAGAACAAAAATGCTCATCACTCGCAATATAAAAATGTGCCAAAAAACGACAAAGGCGGGCCGGGAGGAAGTATAAAAAATATTCTAAATTAAATACCGACTCCCCAGATGTACCTGTTTGGAACTTGTCCAGCTATGTTCTTTCATCAGATCAGATCTCCCTACTCAGTAAAGGGCTGGGGTTTTCCCCAAACACGAATTTCGAGATGTTCCACACAATATTGGATCTCAATAAATTTACAAAATGTCATTTTTCTCAACAAACGGATACCTCTACATCAGAAACATCTACCATGGACACAATGCCTCCAGAACCTGCCTTTCCTCTCTTTCAAGAACAGAAAGCATTAATGGACCTTAGATTGTTGCAGACTGATTTTGATAAAGATATTAATGTTCATGATATCAAGTCACATATTAATTTGTCTAACCCAAATTACTATCCTATACAGTCACGTCCCTACATATTGGATACCTTTCAGGAACTGGTGGTACAGGAGTTGACAGAGTTGAGCAGGACGTTCGCCCCCTGTAAAGACAACTTCACACCAGGTGAGAGAGTGGCGCTGTCTAAATTAAAAAATAATTTGGATCTAACTATAAGACAAGCGGATAAGGGGGGAGCGATTGTCCTGCTCGATTCTGGCTTGTATAAAAAACTAAATTTACAAGATCTCCAGGACTTGGATACATATATTGAGTTAAAAACCAATCCTACTGACCACTTCAACAGCCTCTTATTGAGGCTGCTGGAAGAGGGAATCAGTACTGGTGCTATTGACGAAAAAACTAAAGAATACCTGTATGTCCCATGCCCTGTGATACCCATTTACCATTCACTACCCAAAAAAACATAAAAACACCCCCCCCCCTCAGCTCAGGCCCATTGTCTCTGGCATTGGGTCTTTGGAGGAATAATTGGGAGGATGGGTAGATCAATTCCTACAACCCCTGACTTTTGCTATCCCAGGGTTCATGAAAGACACCAAATAAATAGTAAAAGCGTTAGAGAATTTTGAATGGAAAGAACACTATTTGTGGGTATCATGTGATGTGATTTCGCTGTATCCATCAATACCAAATAATGTTGCCATCAAGTGTCCGGAACAGCACCTAGACAGATTTAGTGGATACTCAACAGTGTTGAAAGATTTTCTGGTGACTGCGGTGCAAGTCCTCTTGGTACATAATTATTTTTTATTTGATGGCAAATTTTTCTTACAGCGAAGGGGAGTCAGTATGGGAGCTCGCTTCTCCCCCTCGCTAGAAAATATTGTGATGGCGAGGTGGGAGGAGGAGTTCTTGTTTGGTGACGCCAACCCTTTCAGCAGCAGCATCCATTGGTATGGCAGATATCTGGATGACTTGCTGCTGATATGGGTTGGTGCACCGGACGGGATTCTTAATTTTACCAACTATATCAACTCCAATGATTTCAACTTAAAATTTACAACAGACTCACACCCCATAAAAAATAATTTTTTGGATATTACACTAACAGTGGGAAAACATAATCAATTAATTATTACACCATATAGAAAACTTACAGCCTGTAACTCCATCCTAACTGCTGACTCCTGCCACACATCACATCACATACAATAAGGAATATCCCTATAGGGGAATTGATCCGTACCAAGAGGAATTGCACTGCCCACACAGACTATCTTATTGAGGAGTCTGTACCAGACTAAGAAACAGAGGATATAAAAATTGGACACTGAACAGAGCAAAACACATTGTGGACAAAATGGACAGACAAGATCTTCTAGTAAAAAAAACGCAGATCACCAACTGACATGCATACTAGTAGTGGGGTTAAATTTATAACAAACTTTAGTAACCAGTTCTCACAAATTACTAGTATAGTGAAAAATTTTTACCAATTCTTGATGAGGATGCCAAACTAAAAAATATAACGAAAAAAGGTATTAAATTTATTGCTAGGAAAGCTCCCACACTAAACAACTTACTATCTCCCAGCCTATTCATTAATCATGATAAAAAAACACATTTGAACACCACCTGGTTGGATTTAAAAGGTTACTTCAAATGTGGAGCCACAAAATGTAAGGCATGCCTCCATGCATTGAAAAGCCGCACCTTCAAATCTTTAGAAAATTTGAGAGAATATAAAGTTAATGATTTTATAAATTGCAACACAGACCATGTAGTTTACCTTATCACCTGTAATAAATGTGTTATTCAGTATACGGGATGCACTACGGGCCCATTGAAAAATAGAATACGGCGCCACCTATCTGACTCAGTTAATCCCCTGGCTACACCTATATCAGCAGTCTCGAGACATTTTCAAAATGTACATGGAGGAGACCTCCAAAGCTTTCAATTTATGGGGATTGAGAGGGTTCATAGACCAACTCGAGGGGGAGATTATAGGAGAAAGCTGCTGAACAGGGAAACATATTGGATCCTTACTTTGGAATGTAGATATCCTTTTGGATTGAATAATCGCCAGGATCTCATTCTCCATTATTGACGGCTGTCTCCTGTATCCCCCCCCTCTCTCTCTTCCCTCTTCCCCCCCACCCCTATTTTCTAATCCATCTTACTTCATGTGTTGATTTTGTTAGCCCTATAGGGGGAACAAAGACTATTCCCTTTATACCAATGCTGCAAGGTAAATTGCACACTAGTGGCGTGCATAGGGCCAATTTACTAACTAATACCTCATATACATTTTATATGTATTTTTTGCACTTTTTTATACGGGGTGCAGCCGGGCCTCTTAATACGGCCGTGCATAGTGGAATCTCTGTCCCTTGTGTGCTGCAGTGAGTAGTGTCCGAGTAACCCGCCTAATCTAATAGTAAGGGCGTGGTAATAGGTTGCTGGCTGGACACCATGCGCATACAAGTGTGAACAGCGCCCTATGCACGCCACTAGTGTGCAATTTACCTTGCACCTGTGAAGTGTCCATCATGTTGAGAGGTTTGTCTGCATCCTGTTTGTGCATTAGATGTGTTGGCCTCGGCTGACTAGACTGGTTGCCCTCTTTTCTGCTGTGAGTACAAAATCAGGAGTGGGTGAAAAATGCAGAAGCGGTGCCCGTCTTTCTATTATACTTTTCCTCTCATTTTACTGATTTTACAATTCCTCGTTTTGGCTTCAAATACTGAGGTAAAGAACTCACCAAATACTGTGAGCACGTGGCCTTAGTAAAGGAGATTACTTGTTTTCGCTGGAGAACCTCTGTAAGTACATATTTGTTGCAATGTAATAATCATAGGACAGCGAGGGGTTAAACATTCAAATATTTAAACTATTGGAAATAAAGACTCTTCCCCATATTGATAGAGAGAAAAAGTGACCTCCAGACAGAACGCAATCCACTATACCAAGACCACCACATAGAAGGGGGAAATACCGCCACACCGTGACCAGACAACATATTACCACCACATAGTGACTGAATACAATCACATACAAGAGAGTAATACCGCCACACCATGACCAGATAACATATTACCAATACATAGTGATCAAACACAACCACAAGAGAGTAATACCGCCACACCATAATTAGACCACATAGTAACCAAATATTACCACATACAAGGGAGAAATACCACGACACTATGACCAGACTACCAAATAATACTTCATACAAGAGACAAATACCACCAAACGTTGAAAAGACCACATATTACTACTACACAATGACGAATATTACATTAAATGATCATGAATAAAAACCACAATACTAATAACATTAATATTACCATCAGTACCATTATACACAGGAGCTCTGTATATAGTGTCAGTGTACAGGTAATACAGTGATCACACATGACTTTATAAACAGGAGATCTGTATATAGGTAACGGGCCCCCCCATCCCTGTGCCGTGTAGCAATGGTCCCCCCATCCATGTGCAGTGTAGAAATGGTCACCCCCATCCTTGTGCAGTGTATGAATGGGCCCCCCATCCTTGTGTAATGTATGAATGGTCCCCCCCCATCCTTTAGTAAAATCCTCATTCCTGTCCCCTTCCTGACCCCTATTATGCCGTTGTTCACAAACACACACACACGTTAGGCTAAGTTCACACACTGCGTTTTTTTGACGCTGCGTTTTTGTGCGTTTTTTTGCTGCAAAAAACGCAAAAAAAGCTGCAAAGAACGCATGTGTTTTTGCTCATTGCGTTTTTTTTATCAGTGAACAATGCCATTAAAGATTGTTGAAGAAAAAAAAAAAAGAAAAAAGGTCTGATGTCATTTCCTTCTTCAATATGTTCTTCATTCTCCACTAGTGTATGCAGGAGAACAGACAGCTGCAGAACTACAAGGCTCAGCATGCTCCATCCAGGACTGTATGCTGGAGGGAGAGGCAGGGGGAGCAGAACTACAAGGCTCAGCATACTCCATTCACTAGTGTATGCAGGAGAGCAGACAGCAGCTGCAGAACTACAAGTCTCAGCATGCTGCATCCAGGACTGTATGCAGGAGTTTTTTGCCCCCCAAAAAAATGACGTGGGCTTCGCCATATTTTTGTATGCTAGCCAGGTACAGCAGGCAGCTACGGGCTGCCCCCAACCTCCAGCTACCTATTTGTACCCGGCTGGGAACCAAAAATTTAGGGAAGCCCCCTTTTTTTTTTTTCATTTCATGAATTTCATGAAATAATTAAAAAAAAAAAATGACGTGGGCTTCGCCCAATTTTTGAGTCCAGCCGGGTACAACTAAGCAGTTGGGGATTGGAATCCGCAGTGCAGAGTGCCCAAGCTTTCTGGGCACCCCCGCTGAGAATTGCAGTCTGCAGCCGTCCCAGAAAATGGTGCTTTCATAGAAGCGCCATCTTCTGGCGCTGTATCCAACTCTTCCAGCTGCCCTGGTGACGGGTGGCTCGCAATGATGGGGTTAGGGCTAGCTGTATATTATCAGCTGGCCCTAAGCCCGAAATTCATGGTGTCACGCCAATATTAGACATGGCCACCATGAAATTCTAGTAAAGATAAAAAAAAAAACCACACAGAAAAGTATTTTTATTAGAAATAAAACACAACACATTTAGTGACTCCATCTTTATTGAAATAAAGAACCCCCCTCCGCAGTAATCCTGGGTCAAGGGTCCCGCGCCGTCCAATCCAGATCCAATATCATCTGATCGGTTTGCTGGAAGACAAAGCGATCAGATGCTGTGTCAGGTTCAAGGGGCTGAAGCACATCACACAGCAGCTGATTGTATAAAAGCCGATTATACAATCAGTTGACGCATCAGTGCAAAAAAAAAAAAGAAAAAAACCTACACACGTCCGATCGCTGCAGGAGCTGCCGGTAATCATCTGAAGTCTCCGGACGGCATCAGCTGATCGTTTAAGCCGGCCGGCGTCACCGCGAGACTTAAGGGGGCTTTACACGCTACGACATCGCTAATGCTATGTCGTTGGGGTCACGGAATTTGTGACGCACATCCGGCCGCATTAGCGATGCCGTTGCGTGTGACACCTATGAGCGATTTTGCATTGTTGCAAAAACGTGCAAAATCGCTCATCGGTGACATGGGGGTCCATTCTCGATTATCGTTACTGCAGCATGAACGAAGTTGTTCCTTATTCCTGCGGCAGCACACATCGCTCCGTGTGACACCGCAGGAACGAGGAAGCTCTCCTTACCTGCCTCCCGGCCACAATGCGGAAGGAAGGAGGTGGGCGGGATGTTACGTCCCACTCATCTCCGCCCCTCCGCTGCTATTGGGCGGCGGTTCGGTGACGCTACTGTGACGTTGCTGTGACGCTAAACGAACCGCCCTCTTAGAAAGGAGGCGGTTCGCCAGTCACAGCGACGTCGCTAGGCAGGTATGTGTGACGGCTCTGGGCGATGTTGTGCGCCATGGGCAGCGATTTGCCCGTGTCGCACAACAGATGGGGGCGGGTACCCACACTAGCGATATCAGGACCGATATCACAGTGTGTAAAGCGGCCTTTACGATCAGCTGATGCGTCAGGAGACTTCATCAGCTGATTACCGGCAGCTCCTACAGGCATCGGACTTGCCCGGGTGCACACAGCCGGAGCTGTGTCCTGCGGTCTGGGAAGCAGCTGGAGGCAGTGCGGGAACGAGGAGAACAGGTGAGAAGATATACATTTTTTTTTCTTGGCTCCTGAGCGCTTACCTGCGGCCCTGCGCGTCCTCTCCTCTGCTGTTCCGGCGGCAGTGTGATAGCGGCCGCTGTGTCAGTGCGGGGCTGAGCAGCTCCTCTGCCTCAGTCCTGTCACCGGCCGCACTGTTCACATGTACGCGTGTCTGAAAGATGCGCGTACATTCGAATAGCAGCGCGGTCTCCAGGACAGGTCTGGGACTTCCGCAGTGCAGGACGTACGGTGATATCACATGACTGTGATGTCACCGCAGGTCCTTCTGCAGCCGCACAGACTGCAGCGATAACACGGAACTTGTGCTATCGCTGCAGTTTGTGATGGAAAGGCTGGGGGCCCTCAGAGCGTGGGAGCGGGGGCCCATCAGAGCGTGGGGGCCCTGCCCACTCTGCCCGCACATAATTCCGGCCCCGAAAAACCGGCGGCACCACGGCGCTATACACTGCCCCGCACTATGTTAATCACAGGGGCCCACTGAGGGCCCGGGGCCTACCGGGGGTATTCCCCGGTACCCCGGCGGGCCAGACCGAGCCTGGTGGGAATCATTCCATGTGCCTGATAGTGTCTTTCATGTTTCAGTCTGGGACCACTTTGGAGTCGCATTCCTGATAAACCACTACTAACTTATAAATTCCAGTGCACTCTTACAAGGTTTTCTCTTCACCCCTTTGCGACTTAGCTATTTTTCCTTGTATAAACAACTTGGATGCCAGGCCGCATAGGTTAGAGCTCTGTGTTGAGCCACCGCTCAGGTATTTCATGCCTCCCCTGATGAACAGATATTGTGAAACGCGTCGGGAGTCACCTGTTTTTGTTCACCAAGGGTCAGCCACAAAACAGGGCCAGCTGTGGACTGCCCGTGTAAGGGCGGGAGTCATTGTGCATAACTAAAGGGTCAGTCTAATCCCAAACAGGGCTGGTGACCAAGCCACGACTCCCACCGTGCCGGTACTTGGACTAAACAACACGGGAGAACCTTGATCCATCCATGGGACGAAGGAATTGGGTGAGATTGTTCCACTTTAAGTGGCCTTGATTCTGCATCGTTTTTTCAGATTATATGCTTCTCGCCGTAAGATATAATTGGTATCTAGTATAAGATATCCATTTGGGAGTTAGCATCCTCTGGATAGCACCATTAACGTTGCACGTTTTTGCTTAATTTGTCCCTTGATGGTATGTTGCATTAGCATTATTTTACAGCTGGGCAATTACTTGCATTGACCTATGCCTTTTGGCACTAACGTTGACTGGGTCAAATGGCATACTATCTCTATTGTGACCACATATATGTTTGGTAGGCTATATATATCCAGCAACAAATTTAGCTTACTGGTGGTGCCTTAATAGTGATTTATGCACAAGTTTTTCTTCCTGTGTTGTTGGTAAAGGGTGAACGTTTTTCGTTCCCCTGTACATTGAAATATGTTGACGCCATAAAACACATGAACCATTTGGCCTCAACATTTTTTCTGGTTTTAATTGGTGTTAGGATCACTGTATGTATTTACGTTATTTTTAATAACCCAATTAAAGGTTAAGTTTTATTATCACATGTTGCTATAATCTGTATAAGTTGTACATGTTGGAATTCTCTTCTAAGGCCCTGTGCGCACTTACCGGATTTTGCCGCGGATTTTTCGCGGATTTGCTGCATGTTTCGCTGCAGAAAATGTTCATAACATCTCTGCAGTGAATCACCAGCAAATCCTATGGAGAAAAAAAATCCTGTGCGCACTGGGCGGAATTTGACAGCTGCATGTTTTGCTGCGGGATTCCCGCAGCAAAAACAAGTGCATGTCACTTCTTTTCCGCATGTCGCTGCGGGATTTCACTCCATTGACTCCAATGTTAATCATGAAATCCCGCAGGGAATAACGCAGGCAGCAAATTCTGTGCGGTTCACTGCGTTTTCCTGCGTTATTTCGCGGTTTACCTCCGGTAATGTACATCGCCTGTCTGCGGTTTTGCAGGGAAGTGATGTCATTACAGGAAGAGGAAGCGGAGCAGAGAGTAAACACACACAGATCACACGCACACACATCAGAGACATAGATCACAGACACAGACACATAGAACACATATAGAAAGAAAACGGAAATATAGAAAACAAAACACGTGGGCTCCGCTGCATATTTACCGTCTAGCCGAGGTAAGCACACAGCGGCGGCCCGGTATTCTCAGGCTGGGGAGGGAGAGGGGCAGGGTTAATGTCCCCCGCCTCACTCCCCCTCCCGCAGCCGAGAATATCAGCCGCAGCTGCCCCGGTACTGTCGCATGCATTATGCGGCACTACCGGCGTGTCCTCGGCTCTTCCTGCCGCCGTGTAGCAGTGGCGGTCAGGGTAATAAGGGGTTAATGGTGGTGGATCACCGCCATTAACCCCAGGCTTGATCATGGCAGCGTCTATGAGACAGCTGACATGATCAACCCGTAAGTAAAGTGAAGAAAACACAGACACCGAAAAATCCTTTATTTTAAATAAAACAAACAAGCCTCGTTCACCATTTTATTAACCCCTCCCGCACCAAAGCTCCGGCGTAATCCACACAGCTCCGGCATAATCCACAGGGTCCTGCACTGCTGACATCCAGCCGCGATGTGTCACAGACACAGCGCTGAATGAATGCAGCAGACAGCAGAGGTAATTACCGGTCATTTCCCACGGCCGGTAATGTGAACTCACTGCCGACCGTGGGAAATGCAGCGATCTGTCCTCTATCCATCTATCTATCCCTCTATCTGTCTGTCTATCTATCTATCCCTCTATCTATTCTTCTGTCTATCTATCTACTATCTCAGAATTAAATGACTTTTTTTTTTTCTTCAATGCGCTTTATTGCATTGAATGCAATAAAGCACATCCCAACCCGCACGCGGCAAAACCGCGGCAATACCGCGGCAAACCGCATGCGGTTTTCGGGTGCGGTTTCCCGCGGTTTTTTACCGCGGGTGCGGTAATCTTTGAGAGCATGCGGAATTTTCTCAAGAAAATTCCATTTCCCAGTGCGCACATAGCCTAATACCTACTGGTTTTGAATTGGTGCTATATTTGGCTTGTATAAACACACCACGATCTCATTTATCCTTCCTGTGCAAACTTAGTCTTCTCTCTTAAATGTACTGTGGGTGCATGTGTTTTTAGTATGGATCTGCGTTACTTTTTGATCGCATCATATGTATCCATCCAAATAGTGATTACTCATATTGGGTTTATTTGGCATATCATAAATAGATATTAAGAGATTAAATATTACAACTTATATTAAGACTCTGTTATATTAACTACCTCAATCATATATCTACACTCATATGAATCATATAATTAAAATCTATAAAACCCATATGAATTCATGTATATTCATATCTATGTATTTATTTTTGATTTATACTATGGAATGAATATATCTATTGCGAAAAAACAGAACCGCAGACCCATACATATATTATCCCATATTCCTTTATGGATAATTTTTAATCAATTTATTTCTCTAGTTTCAGTTGTTGAATTGTATATTTTTACATTTGTGCCTCTTTATTCTATCATGCCATCATATTAGCAGGGATTCTTTGCAGCAACACACACATGCTGTTGATTAGTATGTGTGTGTGTCTCCTTTAAAACAACTGATTTCCCATTCCTCATTTTAACAAGACTAAGACTATGTGTCGAAACGCGTAGTTCTGCGAGGCCTACCCCCCCTGCAATTTTACAGCCACACCACTGTATTTTAACTATTTTTGCAAACAAATTTGGATTTTTTAATATACCCCAAGGATTGCGCTGGATTTACTTCCTTTCAATATGATTCCAGGACACTCAGCAGCAGAACTTTCCGTGCGCTGAATCTGAATGGGGAGCGGTGTTTGGCTTGTAACGGTGAGATGAAATCTTCACTCTCTTTTGCACGTATAAAGAAATAGTGTTTACTACACCACACATATATAAATATATAGCTATATACGCAGCTTACCGTACAGAGTTTGTTGTAAATTAGCTCCGCTTGTTCCTGCACTAATATTAGCATCAGAAACCCCATCTGGAGTCGCGGCAGCGGCAGCATCACCATTTATAGCACGCAAAAACGCATCGGAAACACTGCAGTCCATAAACTCATCTTAAACGAGAAAGAGATACATATAAAAATAGTATACAAAACAATTTTTCAACCAGAATGATTTAACTTTTACAGCTATATTCAGAATAATACATACCCAATTGTTGGGCATCGGGAAGGCTATCATCGAATTGATCCGCAGAATATTGTGCTTCCATCTAAAATATTAAGCCTGTGTGAATTTTCCATGGCAATTGATACAAATCTATAACATTGACAACTATACTTTATATACTATATAATAAATAATTATATATCTATAACTATGAATGTTGTACCTATGAAATAGATTAGACAGTTGGATAGATTAAATAGAAGCAAAGGCTGTTCTACATCATCACAATTATCACCAATTACATAACTAGTGTAATGTTAAATGCACCAAACACCAAATTACTAGAAACCATACTATGGCATGACAATTAAATAATGTAAGATAACACTTAAGGCTGTGTTCACACACTGCGTTTTTTACCTGCGTTTTAGGTGCGTTTTTGCTGCAGAAATTTATTGATAAATTCTTGTAACCTTTCTGCAGGCATTACTTAATACTTCTATTACTGCTATAAATATAAATAGTGTTATATTAAACATAGGCGCTATAGAAGACACAGACATCTAGACTTAATAAGAACAAATGCTTACAATATTAAACGTTAAAAGTTAAATAAGTTAATACTCACTTTTTAGGTTTGATGCTTTCTGCTTTCTTTTGTCAGCTAGGGTTTTTCCTGCAAGGCTGTTTGATTAGTGTTAGTCAAGGACTGTAAATATACAGTTTCCAGCAGAGTACACACCCTCTGTATACGCCCATAAGAACAACCTGTAACGCCCAATTACACTACTTCACACTATCACAACTTAATAAAAAGATGTTGCTAGTCTATAAAAAGATATAAAATGTTAATGAAATGCTAGCAAAGCGCAATAATGAGATATCAAAGTTAATAAAATTATATTAAAGCCTATAACATTTATGCCGCTTAATTTCTGATAGAGAGAATCAGGTCTTAAAGTCCACCACACCAGTCTTATTTATTCAGTCATGAAATGTTTATATTAAAAACACTTTTTTAATATCATTTATACTGTTGAATTTCTGATAGAAACATTCGGCTCTTGATTCACATTACACCAATCTTATTTATTTAATCATGTTTTCTTGCCGTTGTGAAAAAATATTACAAAAACAGTATTTTGATCCTAAAAATACTGGTTCCTTTGGCGGCACTGAAAGTTTATTCCGTGTAGCACGCAATCATTGTATTAAAAAGACAGAGGTGCTTAACTGGCTGAATAATCAAGATACATATACTTTACACAAGCCAGTGAGAAAAAGATTTTTAACAAATAAAGTTATTGTGTCAGATGTTGATACACAATGGCAAGCTGACCTTGTCAGCATGATCCCGTGAAAATGATGTAATAAGATATATTCTTACAGTGATAGATATCTTATCAAAATTTGCATGGTGTGTGGCCTTGCCAAACAAGAACGGAACAACTGTTGCCACATCACTCGAATTAATATTTGAAAATGATCAACGCATACCAAAGGAATTACAGATGGATCGGGGCAGAGAATTTATGAATAACGCTGTGAAACGTGTATGTAAAATATATAATATTCATCTTTTTTTTACTAACAATATTGTAAAGGCAGCCTTGGTAAAGCGATTTAATCGAACATTGAAATCGAAAATGTGGCGTTATTTTACGAAACATAATACCTTTAGGTATATTGATATTTTACCTGATTTGGTGTATAGCTATAATCATTCGTATCACACAGCAATTCGTTGTAGACCCGTTGATGTGACCAAACATAACTCGTTACAAATCTGGAGAAATATTTACGCTTCTAGTAACACTGCTAAGCCTATTAAACCTTCTTTAAAAAATTGGCGATCATGTAAGAGTGTCACGCTATAAAAGCATTTTCACTAAGGGTTATGAACAAACGTACACCGATGAAATATTTGTTATTACATCCATCAAACGTCAAATTTCAAAAACCTCTCTATAAAATTGCTGATTTGAGCGGAGAAGATGTACAGGGCTCGTTTTATAAAGAAGAGCTGCAAAAAATAGCTGTGGATGAGAATCGCATCTACAGAATTGAAAAGATTTTAAGAAAAAAGCGTATTAGCGGGTCAATGTATTGTCTAGTGAAATGGATGGGATATCCTTCAAAGTTTAACAGTTGGATTAAAGAAGATCAGCTAACGGACATCTAAATCATGGAGGAGGGATCATTTTATATAACATTACCGAGCAATGCATCTTCTAAAATATACCCTGAGAACACAATATCAACTTATACCACCAAATTGGCAAAGCCTTACACCTTTCTGGACCCTTTGAAGTCGCGCTCACTGAGATTCAATACCCGCATACATGGTATACGTTTGAGCAGAATGATGGAAATTTCTTTATAGGGAAGCGTGGTGAAATTTTGAAGGAGTTTTATGTGAAACCAGGATTTTATTCAAACATTGTGAACTCATAAGAGCCATTAATGAACGTGTTGATGCATTGAAGGTGGCACCCGATGGTTTTAGACTACGATACGACGATGTGAAGAGAACTGTTACCATGTCGGATTCACCGACTATACATTTTGCGCCAGGGCAGAAACTCTCGCATATTTTAAGACTACCACCCTATATTGAGGCCTTTGTAGAAAATGCACATCTGGAAAGGAAAAAGACGTATGCAGATATAAAAGATGGCTTTTATACATTATATGTGTACACAGATATAATACAACATCAGTTTGTGGGGGATAGTTATGTTCAACTTCTGAGAACCGCTCAAGTAACAGGAAAGAGTGGTGAACTAACCACCCTCCACTACACAAGGCCTGATTATGTACCTCTATGCAAGCATCATTTTGATTCTGTAACGATCTCTATATTATCAGATCAGGGTGTACCTGTTAAATTCAAATATGGCAAGGTTATTATTCGATTACACTTTCGACCACGAAGGTGTTGACACAGAAAATGGTGTCTCAGGGGGTATATGGCGACCCCGCCATCTATGCCAGATATTACATTGCACAGTCGGGTCATGGATTAGAGGGTTTTCGCGGTGATGAGTACATGTATGGTGCCGGCCTTGCCGGAATTTTTAGAGGTCTTTTTAGAAGAGCCGTACCATTATTCAGGAGAGGACTGGAAATAGTAAAGCCTCATGTGAAGACTGCAGTCAAAAACATTGCTAAAGATGCATAACTCTCATCAGCCGTAATGAATCGAATAAACACTCCGCCGCAGGAGGGCTCCAGCATAGTTTATGTTGCTAAAAAACAACAAAAAAGAAAAAGATGTGTGCACTATTCACAGCCCCCAATGCTCATGAATAAAAAACCTACCAAGAGACAAAATCGTCAGAAAAGAGTAAGACACTCTGTGGACGACATCTTCTAATCAACTATAATGGCTTTCGTACACGATGCTTCTGTAGAGTGCGCAAAATCTGAGCTGGATATTTTTGACCTCCCTCCAACACAAACAAGTATTGAGAAATCGCTTTTTGTAGACGTTCAGCCTATTGCGGCTCTGTCGGACAATGCCCCCTGGAATTTTTCATATCGGGAAGTGGCGAATATTATTATGATCTGAACAACACGCTACTATACATAAATTGCCGCATCGTCAAACAAGATAATACGGCTATCGGAGATGGATCGCGTGTTGCATTGATAAATTACCCGTTAGCCACTCTATTTAATCAGGTCGACATCACTCTGGGAGATCGCCTCATCTCGCAGGCGGATAACCTCTACAGCTATAGAGCGTACATTGAAACTCTTTTAAATTACAGCTCGCAAACACTATCAACTCAGTTTACAGCTGGATTGTTCTATAAAGACAGTGCGGGTCATCATAATGATCGGAGCTTGGATGGTCCAAATGCTGGATTTGTCAAAAGAGCACGTATAACTGAGCTCTCTAAACCTGTAGATCTATTGGGTCCTATTTTTGGAGATGTATTTAATCAACCGAAGCTCATACTGAATGGACTCGACCTCAAGATCAAGTTGTCGAGAAATAAGGACGCTTTCTGTTTGATGTCGGCTGATGCAGAGCAGTATAAAGTGCAAATCTCACAAGCGTCTCTCTTTGTGAAGAGAGTGCAAGTCTCTCCAGCTGTCCGTATAGGTCATAGTTAGGCTCTACTATCCGCGACAGCCAAATACGCTATTGAGAGGGCCTGCATGAAAGTATACAGTATTCCAGCCGGCACGCGAATTACAAACCACGAGAACCTCTTCTTGGGACAAATTCCGAAAACTGTTATATTGGGCTTTGTTGATAATGAAGCCTTCAGCGGTTCGCACCATAAAAACCCGTTGTGCTTCCAACACTACAATATAAGCCAGGCAGGCCTCTACCTTGACGGACAACAAATCCCAGCCCGCCCTTTCCAACCTAATTTCAATGCCGATTTAGCCATCTGAGAATTTATTTCTTTGGCGCATGTTTCGGGCCGTTTTAAATCTGATCATGCTCTAGCGATAGATCGTGAAGAATTTATGGATGGATTCACATTGTTTGCATTTGATTTATCACCAGATCAAGAGCCCGGTGGTCATTTCTCGCTTGTTAAAAGGGGTAACTTGCGTGCTGAAGTGCGGTTTGCGCTACCTACACCACATACTGTAAATATGATAGTATATGCCCTCAACACGTCTAGACTTGAAATCAATCACAGAAGAGAAATATTATTTGATTACATCTAATTATGGATAACCTTCAGCTCACAAATCTGTTGAAGTCCGATCATTATACAGAACGCATATTTGCTGGTATGTTTCCGTGTGATTTGCTACGACATATAGAGTGACTCAGAGATCCGTTGCCTACATCGTGAATACAGATAACTCCGGTCAAAGTGGGCGACATTGGATATTGATTGTACTTTGCGACGATAAGAAGGCGTTATTCTTTGACAGTTACGGATGTTCACCGACAAGTGTTTTATTTCCTGACGAATTTGTAACCTTCTTATATAGAAACACTGAAATATACTGTTTTCAATCCATTCAGATACAGGACACATATAGCAAAGTATGCGGACATTACTGCATTTACGTTTTGTACCATATAGCTCGGGGAATGTCATTCAATAAAATATTACAATGCTTTAGTAATGATTTAAAAGCAAATGACAATATTGTGTCTAAATTTGTTTTGTCTCTTTTACCTGAGCATTCAATCAATTCAGGATGTCTTTATAAGCAGCTTTGTATGACCCTATGTCAAGTGGTCGGAAATAATCATTGATCGTGTCTAAAGGCCACGTCACACTAAGCAACATCGCTAGCAACATCGCTAGCAACATCGCTGCTAACGAACAACGTTTGTGACGTAGCAGCGACGTTGCTAGTGATGTTGCTGTGTGTGACATCCAGCAACAACCTGGCCCCTGCTGTGAGGTCGTTGGTTGTTGCTGAATGTCCTGGGCCATTTTTTAGTTGTTGCTCTCCCGCTGTGAAGCGCACATCGCTGTGTGTGACAGCGACAGAGCAACAACTAAATGTGCAGGCAGCAGGAGCCGGCTTCTGCGGACGCTGGTAACCACGGTAAACATCGGGTAACCAAGGAGCCCTTACCTTGGTTACCCGATATTTACCTTCGTTACCAGCGTCCCCACTCTCACACTGCCAGTGCCGGCTCCCTGCTCTCTGCACACGTAGCCACACTACACATCGGGTAATTAACCCGATGTGTACTGTGACTAGGAGTGCAGGGAACAGGGAGCCGGCACTGGCAGAATGAGAGCGGGGACGCTGGTAACGAAGGTAAATATCGGGTAACCAAGGTAAGGGCTTCTTGGTTACCCGATATTTACCGTGGTTACCAGCATCCGCAGAAGCTGGCTCCTGCTGCCTGCACACGTAGCAGAGTACACATCGGGTAATTAACCCGATGTGTACTCTGCTACGTGTGCAGGGAGCCAGCGCTAAGCGGTGTGCGCTGGTAACCAAGGTAAATATCGGGTTGGTTACCCGATATTTACCTTAGTTACCAAGCGCAGCATGCTTCCACGCGGCGCTGCTGGCTGGGGGCTGGTCACTGGTTGCTGGTGAGCTCACCAGCAACTCGTGTAGCGACGCTCCAGCGATCCCTGCCAGGTCACGTTGCTGGTGGGATCGCTGGAGTGTGACATCTCACCAGCGACCTCCTACCAACTTACCAGCGATCCCTATCAGGTTGGATCATTGTTGGGATTGCTGGTAAGTTGTTTAGTGTGACTGGGCCTTTAATAAACCCATTTAATCAACATCTATTAACTTTATCTATAATCAGCTATAGATATTTATTTGTTTCAAAAGGGAGTGATAAAGACATAAGCTGTAGCACATCTGGCTGAGCAGATTTGAGAGGCTCATTGTACTGATTCGAATGTAGGAAGTAATTTATCTTTGTATTGAGGGAAGTGATAAAGTTCACACATTTTCTTCATTCTGTATGGATGGACAGTTCAAAGGTCAGACGTTTTGTTCCTTGTGTAGTGATGGGTGATTGTGTGTACATCTGTTTGTGATCATATATGAGAGCATCTTTGTGTCCATACACGGCTGGACAGTGCAAAGGTCAGACGTTTTGTTCCTTGTGTAGTGATGGGTAATTGATTGAGTACATCTGGTTGTGATCATATATGAGAGCATCTTTGTGTCCATACACGGCTGGACAGTGCAAAGGTCAGATGTTTTGTTCCTTGTGTAGTGATGGGTAATTGATTGAGTACATCTGGTTGTGATTATATTTGAGCACCTCATTTTACTTTAACATCTGTAGGAAGTAATTGATCTTTTTCTTTTTTGCCTTGGAGGGAAGTGATGAAGATCACACATTTTCTTCATTCTGTAGTAAGGACTCTGTATATCTGTATTAATATAATTAAATACAAATATATTGTATATACCGTTTTGCAATTCTGCTGAATTGCTGTGCAACTGATGTGATTAAGTTTTGATCAATAAACTTTAAATTTTGATATTGTCTGTCTTTCATTCTAAATGACCAATATAAAACACAAACTTTATACATGGGTGTTATAAAAGATGCTTTATAGCATAAAGCGCGTAATAGTATAATTGGCCATATACCTAATATGCCCAATCATTTCAATCAGAATTAGTTCTGTATCATAATCACTAATGGTGTGATTGCCCATATACATAATATGCCCAATCAATTACACTATCAGAATTAGTTCTGTATCATAATCACTGAATAAAATACCAAGCAAATCCACTATCAGGATTACTTCTGATTAAAAATCTCACTGGATAAAACCACAATCAAATTCAGGACTACATACAGATTGCTATATCAAATTCCTAATCAAAAGCCTATAAAATACTGGGAATGTAGAAAGCAACTGCCAGATGGAATGTTAGGGGAGGGGAGCTCTGTGTGCGGAGGGAGAGAGGGGGAGGGACAAGCCCACACTTTGATAGGGGCGTGGTACCTGTCAAATTACTTTTGACGTGACATGTGTAATCCCTACTACTCATATTCCCTGTCTATCACGGGTAACAGACAGTCCTGTGGTGTTTGGCATTAGACGGTCACAGCATTTAGCTGCGCAAAATGTTCCCTGACTTTCTATTGTTCCTGCTGTCAGTATTCAGTGTACTGATATCTCCTCTGCTGGGTTATCATCCTTTTTTCTTTAGGACCCAGGGGAGCTCCTCTTCCCTTCAGTTGCTAATAGTCTGTATTTCCCCTTGGGTTTAAATACTCCCTGAACTTGTACTAGTGATATTCAGTTCCTTCACAAGCTCTGGATGCAAGCATGTGGCTTGCACACACCAGCAGGATTGTTATTGCTCTTTACTGAAGTTCTTAATTAGTCGTCTATAGATAAGTTGTTTGTTGTTTCCCTTTGTTTGTTATCTCTGTTTGTCCTTTAGTGCTTAGTGGGGTTGATGAAGAGCTCATCCCATCCGTTCCCTATTTAGGGCCCAGATCAGGGTCAGCTTAGGGCAGTCATGGCGAATCTTTTACAGGCCGAGTGCCCAAACTGTAGCCCTAAACCCAATATTTTTCCGAAGTGCCAACCAATCCTATTATGTAAATAATTGATTGTATTTTTACCTTTGCTGTCTTCTCTTCTGCAGGAGGCATCACACTCATGCATGCTTACCACACATTGAAGCTGAGCCCTTTCCAGACACAGCAGTTGATCTTTCTGGAAAAAATTGCAGCATATTAGACAGAAATTTTAGCATGAAATGCAATGAGATTTCACCCTTAAATCCACATCTACATTTCAAAGTCTGAACATCTTGAAATCTCATAAAGACGTATGAGTTGCTACCCTCTCCTTTCATTGTGTAGTTATATCCCCCTTCCTGGGCCACTTCTTGGTAAGCATGTCCCCCATCCTGATATATATTTCCTACATTCTGGTATATTTGCCCCCATCATGGCCCCATCCTGGTAAATATACCTCATCCTGGTAAATGTCCTCCATCCTGGTAAATGTACCCTATTCTGGCATGTTCTCCCCCCATGCTGGTAAATGTACCCCATCTTGACATATTGCCCATCCTTGTAATTGTTTCCCCATCCCGGCATGTACCCCATTCCTGGTAAATGTCTTCCATCCTGGTAAATGTTCCCAATCCTGGTTAATTTACCCCCATCCAGGTAAATGTACCCCCATCAAGGTAAATGTCCCCCTTCCTAGCATGTACCCCCATCCTGGTAAATGTCCACCTTCCTGGCATGTTCCCCTTCCTGGTAAATGTTCCCCTTCCTGGTAAATGTACCCTATCGTGGCATGTTTCCTCCATCCTGGCATGTATGTTTTCCCCATCTTGGAATGTATGTTTTCCCCATCCTGCCATGCATGTTTCCTCCATCCTGGCATGCATGTTTCCTCCATCTTGGCATGTATGTTTTCCCCATCCTGCCATGCATGTTTCCTCCATCCTGGCATGCATGTTTCCTCCATCTTGGCATGTATTTTTCCCCATCCTGCCATGTATGTTTCCCCATCCTGGCATGCATGTTTCCTCCATCCTGGCATGCATGTTTCCTCCATCTTGGCATGTATTTTTCCCCATTCTGGCATGCATGTTTTCCCCATCCTGGCATGCATGTTTCCTCCATCCTGGCATGCATGTTTCCTCCATCCTGGCATGCATGTTTTCCCCATCCTGGCATGCATGTTTCCTCCATCTTGGCATGCATGTTTCCTCCATCCTGGCATGCATGTTTCCTCCATCTTGGCATGCATGTTTCCTCCATCTTGGCATGTATTTTTCCCCATTCTGGCATGCATGTTTTCCCCATCCTGGCATGCATGTTTCCTCCATCCTGGCATGCATGTTTCCTCCATCCTGGCATGCATGTTTTCCCCATCCTGGCATGCATGTTTCCTCCATCCTGGCATGCATGTTTCCTCCATCCTGGCATGCATGTTTCCTCCATCCTGGCATGCATGTTTCCTCCATCCTGGCATGCATGTTTCCTCCATCCTGGCATGCATGTTTCCTCCATCCTTGCATGCATGTTTCCTCCATCCTGCCATGCATGTTTCCTCCATCCTGGCATGCATGTTTCCTCCATCCTGGCATGCATGTTTTCCCCATCCTGGCATGCATGTTTCCTCCATCTTGGCATGTATATTTTTCCCATCCTGGCATGCATGTTTCCTCCATCCTGGCATGCATGTTTCCTCCATCCTGGCATGCATGTTTCCTCCATCCTGGCATGCATGTTTCCTCCATCCTGCCATGCATGTTTCCTCCATCCTGCCATGCATGTTTCCTCCATCCTGCCATGCATGTTTCCTCCATCCTGCCATGCATATTTCCCCATCCTGGCATGCATGTCATCCCCCCCATGCTGGCATGCATGCCCCCCCCCCATGCGGGCATGCGTGTTCTCCCACCCCATGCTGGCATGTGCATTCCCCCTCCCCCACCCCATGCTGGCATGTGCGTTCCCCCACCCCATGCTGACATGTGCGTTCCCCCTCTCCCCCTCCCATGCTGGCATGTGCGTTCCCCCACCCCATGCTGGCATGTGCGTTCCCCCACCCCATGCTGGCATGTGCGTTCCCCCACTGCCACCCCATGCTGCCAAGTGCGTTCCCCCACCGCCACCCCACGCTGCCCAGTGCGTTCCCCCCCACCCCCACGCTGCCAAGTGCGTTCCCCCACACCCCCACCCCACGCTGCCATGTGCGTTCCCCCCCACCCCCACCCCACGCTGGCATGTGCATTCCCCCACCCCACGCTGGCATGTGCGTTCCCCCACCCCATGCTGGCGCTGCCCCCCCATCCCCACCTTGGCACAGCCGCACATGAGTTATTGATAAAAAGAAAGAAAAAAAAAAAAGCAACAACTCACCTTCCTGCACCCGCTCCCCCGCTGCGCGCTGCTGGGTCCTCAGTTCCCACGCGGCCAGCAGACGACGCTGGCGCCGCTCTTTGACGCTCCTCCGTTTCCTAGGCAACACACTGCAGCCTGGGGGAGGAGGAGTGTCAGAGCGGAGGAGAAATGTCTCCTCCGCTCCAACACAGATTTGATCTGCCGGCGTGACTGCACTAGCAGACCAAAGCTGCAGGATCGGGCGACAGCACGCGTGCCAGCAGAATGGGCTCAGCGTGCCCCTGGTGGCACGCGTGCCATAGGTTCACCATCACTGCTATATACAGTGCCATATCGTGCTAGATCTTTTACGTCACTGGAGGTAAATAATCCCCATTACAGTCTATGTCCCTGGAATCTTCCTCCTAATTACAACTCTTGTATACATGACTCTTTTTCTATATATATATCTCTTTATATAGGTCTCATTTCTACAGCCTCTAGACGACCTACCTTTCCGTGTGCGGTCTCCTAGTATAACACACAGGGACTCGTGTTCAGACCATATGTGCGGATATCATTTGAACCTTCCCTGACTAATAGGTATCTTCCACACAGCATTCAAGACATATCATTATGTACTTTATTTTCATGTCATCTACTGTAACATTTTCCCTATAGCCCCGTGTGATGACACTACCACTTCCCTACAAGTGCCGTTCCTTCATGTCACTACTTATACGCTGTTCGTGATTACGCATACTCTTTGTGGTACGTTCATACGGCATCTACTTTTCTAAGACTGTATCCTGCGATACCCCACATGCTTATTTTTCTATCCCTTTCCACAGCAGGTGGTAAGCACATATATACATTCTGCTTGCTGATCTCCAGTGATTCCTGTCCATTCTAGGTGAGCTCTCCTGCCTCTGACACCTCACCTATTAGTTACACCGCGTACCACCTTCATCACGTATTTATCCCATATACACCCATAATACGCGGTATATTTCCTTTTTACATGTCTAGATTTACTCCCTCTTGATATTCTTGATGTTGTGATCCTATGATTCTCTGCTGTTCCCTCCTCAGGATTCACTTATGCATTTCGTACTGTATTATGGTATTATGTCAACATTATCCGTATATTCATATTGATGGATTTCCTTTTGTTTTGTTTTATTGTATATAACACTACATCCAGTCTGTCCGACCTGAGGAAGGCCTCTTGGCCGAAACGTTGTTCCTGGCGGACCTTTTGTTTTGTACAGCACTTCTTCACTTTTTCACATTGAATAAAAGAAAAGGATTTGAAATCAACTTTCTTGTGTCCATCTTTTTCTCTTTGGGAAACATACAGTGTGCCGGAGTTATTCCTTTCTGTATTGACGCTTTTCTCCTGAGCACCTGTGCAAGGTGATGCAAGGTCTTTCTCTCTTTTTTTCTACACATATACACACCTAGGCTGCAGCCCCCCCATGTTACACACAGCCTGTACACATATACACACATAGGCTGCAGCACCCCCATGTTACACACAGCCTGTACACACACACACACACGCGCTGCAGCACCCTAATATTACACACTGCCTGTACACATATACACACACACACAGGTTGCAGCATCCCCATGTTACACACTGCCTGTACACATATACACACCTAGGCTGCAGCACCCCCATGTTACACACAGCCTGTACACACACACACACACGCGCTGCAGCACCCTAATATTACACACTGCCTGTACACATATACACACACACACAGGTTGCAGCATCCCCATGTTACACACAGCCTGTACACACACACACAGGCTGCAGCACCCCCATGTTACACACAGCCTGTACACACACACACACACAGGCTGCAGCACCCCCATGTTACACACAGCCTGTACACCCACATACACAGGCTGCAGCACCCCCATGTTACACACACCCTGTACACACACACACACAGGCTGCAGCACCATGTTACACACAGCCTGTACACACACACACACACACACACACACGCTGCAGCACCCTAATATTACACACTGCCTGTACACATATACACACACACACAGGTTGCAGCATCCCCATGTTACACACAGCCTGTACACACACACACAGGCTGCAGCACCCCCATGTTACACACAGCCTGTACACACACACACACACAGGCTGCAGCACCCCCATGTTACACACAGCCTGTACACCCACATACACAGGCTGCAGCACCCCCATGTTACACACACCCTGTACACACACACACACAGGCAGCACCCCCATGTTACACACAGCCTGTACACACACACACACACGCGCTGCAGCACCCTAATATTACACACTGCCTGTACACATATACACACACACACAGGTTGCAGCATCCCCATGTTACACACTGCCTGTACACATATACACACCTAGGCTGCAGCACCCCCATGTTACACACAGCCTGTACACACACACACACACGCGCTGCAGCACCCTAATATTACACACTGCCTGTACACATATACACACACACACAGGTTGCAGCATCCCCATGTTACACACAGCCTGTACACACACACACAGGCTGCAGCACCCCCATGTTACACACAGCCTGTACACACACACACACACAGGCTGCAGCACCCCCATGTTACACACAGCCTGTACACCCACATACACAGGCTGCAGCACCCCCATGTTACACACACCCTGTACACACACACACACAGGCTGCAGCACCATGTTACACACAGCCTGTACACACACACACACACACACACACACGCTGCAGCACCCTAATATTACACACTGCCTGTACACATATACACACACACACAGGTTGCAGCATCCCCATGTTACACACAGCCTGTACACACACACACAGGCTGCAGCACCCCCATGTTACACACAGCCTGTACACACACACACACACAGGCTGCAGCACCCCCATGTTACACACAGCCTGTACACCCACATACACAGGCTGCAGCACCCCCATGTTACACACACCCTGTACACACACACACACAGGCTGCAGCACCATGTTACACACAGCCTGTACACACACACACACACACACACACACGCTGCAGCACCCTAATATTACACACTGCCTTTACACATATACACACACACAGGCTGCAGCACCCCCATGTTACACACAGCCTGTACACACACACACACACACACAGGCTGCAGCACCTCCATGTTACACACAGCCTGTACACACACAGGCTGCAGCACCATGTTACACACAGCCTGTACACACACACACACATTACCTCATCTTGCATTTCCAGATGGTGCAGACCAGGAGAGGAGACACTGGGATCTGCACGGAGGCTGCAGAAGTTCCAGTCACTTTCCCTGTCATGAGATCAGGCACATGATTAGTCAGCTGACATGGAAGTTCCTGAATTTACAGGTCCTTCACCTTCTCAGCTCCTGCAGCCTCCATTGTGGTCCGGTACGTTTCCTGTCCTGCTCTGCAGAGCATGAAGAGAGGTGGCAGCTCTCTATTAGCGGCCCGGGCCCTCCTCATTGCCCTAATGGTAGCCCCTGCCCTTGGGGCCCGGTGAGCAGATGAATGAAACGGGAGGGGCCCGGTGAGCAGATGAATGAAACGGGAGGGGCCCAGGCTGTCATCGGGGCTCCTCTCCTGGCTTCTGCCCACTACAGGAGTCACAGTAGTAATACCCTGATGGCAGCCCTGCTTCTCCATATAGTGATTATATAAATATATAACAATGTGAAATGTTCAGTGCACATGGAATATTGCTTTTTATTGGATTTTTAGAAAACAGACATCTATTAGTAACTGAATATATTTTGACTCTAATGTAACTTCTAACATGCTTTCCTTTTCATGTACTTACTTGCCTTTACTTTGACTGTCTCTTTTGTGTTTTCTTGTCCTGCTTGCCAAATATATGGTTTCTCCCCATGTGAATTTTTCTTAGTGGTCAATAAATTATAATTTTCAAGTAAAACATTTCTCACCTTCTAGGTATGATAATGGCCCTTGTGAGTTTTGTGATATTTAAAAAGAAGTCATTAGTTTGTAAAATATTTCCCTCATTCTGAACATGGCAAGGATTTCTCCCCTGTGTGAATTCTGTGGTGTTTACCAAGTTGCGATTTTTGGGTAAAACATTTCCCACATTCTGAACATGAAAAAGGCTTCTCCCCTGTGTGAGTTCTCTGGTGTCTAACAAGAAGTGATTTTTGGGTAAAACATTTCCCACATTCTGAACATGAATATGGCTTCTCCCCTGTGTGAGTTCTCTGGTGTGTAACAAATTGTGATTTATCTGCAAAACATTTCCCACATTCTAAACATGAAAAAGGCTTCTCCCCTGTGTGAGTTCTCTGGTGTGTAACAAGAAGTGATTTTCGGTTAAAACATTTCCCACATTCTGAACATGAATATGGCTTCTCCCCTGTGTGAGTTCTCTGGTGTGTAACAAAGTGTGATTCATGTGCAAAACATTTCCCACATTCTAAACATAAAAAAGGCTTCTCCGCTGTGTGAGTTCTCTGGTGTGTAACAAGATGTGATTTTTGGTTAAAACATTTCCCACATTCTGAACATGAAAATGACTTCTCCCCTGTATGAGTACTTTGATGTGTAACAAGATTTTTTTTCCAGTTAAAACTTTTTCCACATTCTGAACATGAAAATGACTTTAACCCTGTATGAGTACTTTGATGTGTAAGAAGATTTGTTTTCCGGTTAAAACATTTTCCACATTCTGAACATGAATATGACTTCTCCCTAGTATGAATTATCTCATGGTTAACAAGACTTATTTTCTGGCTAAAACTTTTCCCGCATTCTGAACATGAAAAAGGCTTCTCACCTGTGTGAGTTCTGTGATGTGTAATAAGACTTGATTTGGTGTTAAAATATTTCCCACATTCTGAACATGAAAATGACTTCTCCCCCATATGAGTTCTTTGATGTGTAACAAGATTTGATTCACAGATAAAAAATTTCCCACATTGTGAACATGAAAATTGTTTCTCCCCTGTATGAGTTCTTTGATGTATAACAAGATTTGATTTCCGGGTAAAACATTTCCCACATTCTGAACATGAAAATGGCTTCTCCCCTGTATGAGTTCTTTGATGTCTAACAAGATCTGATTTCTGGTTAAAACATTTCCCACATTCGGAACATGAATATGGATTCTCCCGTGTGTGAGTTCTCTGATGTTTTAGAAGGTTTGATTTCTGAGTAAAATATTTCTTACATTTGGAACAAGAAAATGTCTTCTCCTCTGTGTGAATTGTTTGATGTTTAACAAATGATGTTTCAAGGGGAAAATTATTTCCATTATTTAATTGTGAAATTGGCTTCTTTCCTTTAAGAGCAGTTAGTTTCCTACTGCCTTTTTTGTGACTTTTATTTATTTTAGTAGTCTGTAAAGATTCAGAAGAGAGGACCCGTTTCATAGGTTCAGATGATAGATCTTTGCTGTGAAAGGAAGATGGGATATCTGGAATAATGGCATTCACTTTAGTTGAATCCTGTGTGATCTCAAGGTCATCTGACTTATAAATTGAAGATGTCAGTCGTCCCACTGGTCTCATGGTACAGTCATCTGTTAAGAATAAAACCTGTTATTTTTTTCATAAAATATGCTTGTTGCAACAGCACTACCAAATCAGATAAATATTAATCAAATAGCATCATAAAATTTAAATCTTTATTAATATAGAAATTTTAAAAGGAAGAAAATTCTTTCTTCTCTTGGATTTATGTAAACTCAATAAGCGGTCAGGGTTCCCAAACTATTTAGCTGGACCAGCATATAGCAATAATGCCCTATAGATTACCTCTGGCACTATACTGGCCCATAGATGGGGGGCCTCTGCAACAGCCACAAATAGTCATACAAAGAAACACAAGAAAAAAAACCCACAAAAAAACAGAAAACAATACTATTACATTTGCTATCAAGTACTGGATAGTGGTCCTAGGTAAAAAGAACACAGCAAAAGCAACAGAAAAGACCTAAATAAATATATACATTTTCCAGGGTGCTGACAGCGGTCAAACACACGGGACAGTATATAATACAATACAAGGACTAGGACAGATCTCACCGCGCCCTATTAGGTCAGGGTATACAGAGTCTTCCACCAGGAAATTAGGTCCAGGGCCTTTCTCCAAATTTAGCTGTCCCTAAGACCTCCTGGAGAAAATAAAAGAGCTGTCTGGTACCCCAAGCTCCCGACCTAACAACGACGGTCCACAGCTAGATCTGTAACGCTGGACCCCTACATTGACCCTATCAGCGTCCCGACGCATTTCGTCTTAAACGACTCTTCAGGGGACATAATGCTTACTGTAGATGAGGTTCTTATACCCAGCTATCATCTGCTCATAGTATTAGAGAGCCTGACGTCTCTCAAATGGGGTCTTTTATAAATGTTAACATTACATCTAGTCCAATCATGCCCGTTTTATCTCACCTGGTATCAATTCCATTGAAAATTGCAATCGCCTCGCCATTAGCTCCCTTCACTTCCTGGATTGCACGGCGTGCGTTCCATTAGGAAACACGCCCACAGTATCCACCATAACGGTGATTACCTTATCATTTAGTCACTTCATTTCCTGCATTGCTCGGTGTGCGTTCCATTCAGAAACACGCCCACAGCATCCGGACGTTGGGGAGCGGAGGAGGGAACTCCTCCTCATTTCCTGACAGGCAATACATGCACTCTATTCCAAGCCTCGTTCTCAGCGGCCGGAAGTCCAGCACAATTTGAGCACAATGTGGCCATTTCACTTAGGGGTACTCATGTTTGTTGCCAGCACTTTTGACAGTAATGGCAATTTACATTGTTACACAAGCTGCACACTGACACTGTACATTACATGAAAGTGTCAGATCTTCAGTGTTGTCCCATGAAAATATAGAATTCATTATTTACAAAAACATGAGAGGTGTACTAACTTTTGTGATATACTGTATCTGCAATTTTCACTCTCCAACATCCACTGCGTGCTAATTCCTGGAAAGTGCCTGTCAGTCAAAATAGTCACTACTAGGGCTGAGAGGATCCGGACTGTAAAAGTCCGGATCCGCGCGGTTTCAACACTCTGAGTGCCGGACCCAGGCCCGGAATTCTGGGTGCACGATCCAGATTCGGCAATTAAAGTAAAAATAAAAGAAGAAATAAGTGAGAGTTTCATACTTATCGGGACTCGGTTTAATGGCGGCACACTGCTTCCGGGTCGCGCATTCACTTCCTGTACTGTGCATTGCATACACACATCTTTACGTGTTTTCCACGCCCACCGGATATCCTCTCATCTGTGATTGGTTCCAGGTTGACGTGCCCCTACAGCCTGTAACAGTCTCTGCTGCAGTCATCGCTCATTGCGGCTCAGTAATAGGCTACACTTAGAGCTGGCAGTCTTCTCTACGGCTGCTAGCTGTGAGATGTAACAGAGCTGGATGTGTCGTCATCGAACCTTGTGTGGATTACGCAGGAGCTGCAGGGTGTTTGGGCTTAATAAAGTGGTGCGTTTTGTACTTTATGCCAAATAAAGGATTTTTCTCTGTCTTGTTTATTTACATTCATTTACAGGTTTGTGATGCTGGTAACTCATAGGCGCCCGTACCATCACAACCTAGCTGTGCGCTGCTGTTAACCTCCTATTACCCCGATTGGCACCGCATCACACCACCAGAAAGGGCCGGTAATGTACCGGGATTGTCACATCTAACATATGCGGCAATACCGGGCTGCTGCGGGCTGAGCATACCAGCCTCCAGCCGGCATTAATATGGCTGGGGATGAAAATTAAGGGGGACCGCACGTCTTTTTTTTTAAATTATTTATTTAAAAAAAAAAAGCCGGAGTCACACTTGCGAGAGATACACTGGTTTCCCCGCCCACTGGCTGTCCTGGCGCCTGTGATTGGTTGCGGTTAGTTGACACGCTGCCACTCAGGATGGGGGCATGTCTAACAGAAACCAATTACACGCGCCGATGGGTGGGTAAAGTAGTGAATATTGAATTGTTGGCTCCGGAAGGGAAAAACATGACCCGGAAGGAGTTTGCCGCCATGACAGCAACTCTGAATATGCCACGCTCGCTCCTACAGTGCTGGCCAAAAGTATTGGCACCCCTGCAATTCTGTCAGATAATACTCAGTTTCTTCTTGAAATGATTGCAATCATAAATTCTTTGGTATTATTATCTTCATTTAATTTGTCTTCAATGAAAAAAATAAAAAAAAATCGTCAAAGCCAAATTGGATATAATTCAACACCAAAGATAACAAGGGGGTGGACAAAAGTATTGGCACTGTTTGAAAAAATCATGTGATGCTTCTCTAATTTGTGTAATTAACAGCACCTGTAACTTACCTGTGGCACCTAACAGGTGTTGGCAATAACTAAATCACACTTGTAGCCAGTTGACATGGATTAAAGTTGACTGAACCTCGGTCCTGTGTCCTTGTGTGTACCACATTGAGCATGGAGAAAAGAAAGAAGACCAAAGAACTGTCTGAGGACTTGAGAATCCAAATTGTGAGGAAGCATGAGCAATCTGAAGGCTACAAGTCCATCTCCAAAGACCTGAAAGTTCCTGTGTCTACGGTGCGCAGTGTCAAGACGTTTAAAGCCCATGGCACTGTGGCTAACCTCCCTAGATGTGGAAGGAAAAGAAAAATTGACAAGAGATTTCCACGCCAGATTGTGCGGATGGTGGATAAAGAACCTCGACTAACATCCAAACAAGTTCAAACTGCCCTGCAGTCCAAGGGTACAACAGTGTCAACCCATACTATCCGTCGGCGTCTGAATGAAAAGGAACTGTATGGTAGGATACCCAGGAAGACCCCACTTCTTACCCTGAGACATAAAAAAGCCAGGCTGGAGTTTGCCAAAACTTACCTGAGAAAGCCTAAAACGTTTTGGAAGAATGTTCTCTGGTCAGATGAGACAAAAGTAGAGCTTTTTGGGAAAAGCCATCAACATAGAGTTTACAGGAAAAAAAAAAAAAGAGGCATTAAAAAAAAATAACACGGTCCCTACAGTCAAACATGGCGGAGGTTCCCTGATGTTTTGGGGTTGCTTTGCTGCCTCTGGCACTGGACTGCTTGACTGTGTGCATGGCATTATGAAGTCTGAAGACTACCAACAAATTTTGCAGCATAATGTAGGGTGCAGTGTGAGAAAGATGGGTCTTCCTCAGAGGTCATGGGTCTTCCAGCAGGACAATGACCCAAAACACACTTCAAAAAGCACTAGAAAATGGTTTGATAGAAAGCACTGGAGACTACTAAAGTGGCTAGCAATGAGTCCAGACCTGAATCCCATAGAACACCTGTGGAGAGATCTCAAAATGGCTGTTTGGAGAAAGCCCCCTTCAAATCTGAGGGCCCTGGCGCAGTTTGCCAAAGAAGAATGGTCTAAAATTCCTGCAGAGCATTGTAAGAAACTCATTGATGGTTACCGGAAGCGGTTGTTCGCAGTTATTTTGGGTAAAGGTTGTGCAACCAACCATTAGGCTAAGGGTGCCAATACTTTTGTCTGGCCCATTTTTGGAGTTTTGTGTGAAATGAGCAATATTTGATTTTTGTTTCATTCTCTTTTGTGTTTTTTCATTGCAAGCAAAACAAATGAAGATAATAATACCAAAGAATTTGTGATTGCAATCATTTTCAAGAAGAAACTGAGTATTATCTGACAGAATTGCAGGGGTGGGAATACTTTGGGCCAGCACTGTACCTACCTATCCCCTCCACAAACATTTTTAATCTCCGAATTCTGGTCCCCATTGACTTTTATGGGCACTGGATTCTGGAGCGGATCGGACTCTTTTTAAAATCTGGCTGTGATCCGCCAGTCCCGGTTTTTGGTGGGTTCGATCAACTCTAATCACTACAACTATGGAGAAATTCACTGAGGGCTATAATTTCCAAAACGGAGTCACTTTACGACACTTTCTTCTGCTCTGGTTTTCTGCTGTTCTGGGCTCGTGCAAATGGTGTGCCAGATCTCCTCTGGGATCTGCTCTAGCGACATCAGCTTCTGTCACCAGGCACGGCCTTATTCATTCTGCCGGTGGAGCTGGTGATGGAGATGTCAGAGCCTGACGCTACAGGTGGTGCAGACTCTGTCTAGTCCCTAAGATTAGGGTGGCTGGGATGTGTAGTACAATCCAGTCTGGCAGTGTGTGCAGTCCAGCTGAGGTAATCAGCTCTCTGCTTCAGCCAATTGGAAAGCACCACACCCTACTAGAGCTGGAAGTATATTGCTGGAAGCTGCCAGATACAGCCTTGTTCTCCTCTGGTTCAGTCCTGTGTGTTCACATCCTCCGTTTCCTGTTCTCTTCCCGATCTGTTTGCTGACTACTCTTACATCTTCTGATTTTCTATTTTCTCTGCCTCCTGGTTCTGACCCGACTACCTGACTATTCTTCTTGCCATCTCGCACTCAAGCAGCAGCTAACTCTGTGGCCCCAGACTAGGGGTCCCTGTGTAAGTCCAGATCCATGAATAGTGGTTAAAGGGTGATGTTCAAAGTAGTCACTAGGATCTGAAAAGCCGAAAAGACAGTAAAGCGCTGTGGAATATGTTGGCGCTATAGAAATAAAATTAGTATATTATTATATAGTCCAAGTCTGTTCATGGTTGCCATGTCTTGAGCTGCCAGGTGACCACAAACACTCCCCCTCGTAACTTTCTACCTGTAAACTAGTTTTTGACTGCAAAATCTGTGTTCCAAAAACTAAATCGACTCTTTCCTTTCTGATCTCGGCCATGTGCCCAGACAGTACTGTACAGCCGAATATCGGGTATTGTCAGATTCAGGAGAAATTGGAAAATAATTAGTAAGTTCCATAGTTTCCTGTTACCCTTTGTGAAAATGAAAAAATTATGATCAAACCAAAATTATATTGAAAAATCTACATTGCTTTTTTGCATTCCACTTTGTGTTAATTCCTGAATGTGGTGTTTGATACTATGAAGAGAGCAATTTTCTAAAATCTAGATCCCTGAAAGTAATTTTAAAAGTGAATTGTTATCCAAAAAACAGGAATTACACCTACTGGTAATTGTATTTCCAGGAGTCTATCATGACAGCACACGAAGTGCGTTCTGGAGTGGAAGACACGCACTGCACATCACCATAAGCACAGTTGCGGCCATCATAGCAAGACACCAACAGCCCTTATGCGAAGAAAGTGGCTGGCGCTAGGAGCATTGTCCCGCTCTACTGGGGCAGGGTTAGGACTTCCCTGGAAGAGGTGTAGGCCTCAAACCACTTTACAGGAGGAAGGAGAAAGGTGAACCCCCCGAGCCTCCCGAGTCTGCCTCCAGGTAGGTGCCTCACGCTGCTGCACTACCTCCTGCGTCTGTCCTGTATCGGGACAGGAAAACACTGAGAGGGTGAGGGTGGGAGAGGCCTTTAACCTCTTGTGTGTTTCCTGTCCCTATAGAGGATATGAGGAGCAACCTCCTATGGTGCTGTCATGAGGAACAACCTGGAAAATAAGTTTTGTTGATTTAATTGAACATATAAACACTTGTTTCTAAACTTTTAAGCCTCCTAGCATCTACAAAAAAATAAAAGGATGTTAGAAAAATTAAAGGGAATGTTTGAAAATGCTGCCGTCCTAAAGTAGGAATAAGGTAAATGTTATTTAACTATTTTGTGTGGTTTCTATTTTAAGAGCATAAAACTTTAAAGTTTGAAAATTACAACCTAAAATTGCCAGAAACATAAAGTACAATGTGTCACAGAACAAATATCTTAGAATCATTGGAATCAGAAGAAGGTTCCAAAGTGATCACCTCGTTAGGAACGGAAAAACTGGGTGCGGGAGGTGGTGAGATCAGATTGTTTTGGGCGCTAACTACTGTAGTGAATAACTGAGTATAGACAATAATGAATCTACTGAAATGATCAAACTCATCACTCTTCATCAGTAAAATAATTAGTAACGAGCGGTGACACATCTCTGGGTGATTAGAGGATGTGGCTCTTATCTGTAGATTAGAGCTATCAGCCACGCACAGCTGAGGGATAGATCACGGATCATGGTCTTTTTTTGCAGTTTATTGCAATTTTGTTGAAGTTAGTCGGTTTTAAAGAAAATTGAAAAGTCAAAATAAAGGGAAACTATTGTAGAGAAATTCACACTTGGATCTCACTGGACATTTAATGTTGGCCATCATAAAAGCAAAGTTTGATCAAAAAGACTGGACCTGGTGTTGTAGGGGCCAAATTATCACATTCAGCAGCACAAAATACAGAGAAGGAAGATTCATCTTATATGATGCCAGGATTCTAGGAAGGAAACAGCATCATCATTCTCTGATATCTCCTACAGGCCATCATAATATCATTCTACAAGTGATTTTCTAACTTGTCCGCACATTCTACATACACTGTCGTTTAGATTTCTAGTTTACAGATCTGGGCAGCTGTGAGTACATGACTTCTAACTCCAACAGAAGGACTCCAATGCCCAAAGTAACGGGGACAGATTCAGCACATCAGTTTAGAGGTAGAATGGGGACCACTTGATTGTGATATGGCCGAACTACACCACCGATAAATCAGCCACAGCCGGTGACTGAGAAGAATCTGTGACTTCTCTGCATTTAGTGGTCACTACTCACCTGGGCGGTTAACTGTAGGAATCTCCTCTTTACTCCGCTCATCACCCCTCACATATGTCTCTGTAGTATTAATATGGGGCAGATCTTCCCCCTGAAACAAATATTGTAAAAGTCACAGACAGATGGAGAAGTCCCATCTAAGATCAGCTCTAATCCTGCCATCTCCACCGCTCTCATTACACAAGTATAACACATATAATACTGGAGGATAAAACAAGACTGAGCACAAGACCTTCACAGCCGTCTACACATCATTGGGAGATTTCATGGCACCTTCTCTCCATCTACCTGATGATCCTGAGGAACATCGGGATCTTCTTGTTTACAGTCCTTAGGGAGAAGAGGACGGGGACATCTCTCTGGTGTTGTCCTCTTACTGGATAGACCTGGAGGAGACACATACAGGGACTGAATTCATTCCTTACATACAGATAATTATAGGCAGTGTGTATGTAGTCCTGTCTATTACCTGGTGAAGTGAGGGGCTGGGGAACCTCCATCATGACGTCCTTGTACAGATCTTTGTGTCCTTCTAAATACTCCCACTCCTCCATGGAGAAATAGACGGTGACGTCCTGACACCTTATAGGAACCTGACACATACAATGATACCGTCACCCCCGATCCCTTCATAGCGTTACTGTATAATGTCCCAGCATTCCCAGCAGTGTCACCTCTCCAGTCAGCAGCTCAATCATCTTGTAGGTGAGTTCTAGGATCTTCTGTTCATTGATGTCCTCATGTATCGGGGGGTGAGGTGGAGGCCCCGTGATTGGGCTCAGGGGTCTTCCCCATCCCTCAGACACAGGGGCCTGACAGCGCTCACTAGAGGTCTTCTTCACTACTGTGTAATCCTGGTTATGGAGAGACACAGTAATAAATCTCACTCCAGACATTTCCAGGGTCCTCACCTCTCCAGTTCTGTCCGTTATTCCCATAGATAAGAATGATGTAATGTGACGTCATCAGAATCTCTCACCTCTCCAGTAAGCCGGAAGAGGATCTCTAGGGTGAGGTGTAATATCCTCTCCACCATCTTGTCCCTGTCCATATCCATCCTTCACGGGGCAATCAGGAGAATTCTCTTCTATAGAAGATCTCCACTGAGAGGATCCGATATTGTAGGGACCTGAATGGGGAGAAGATGACGATGTAAAATCATAAAGAATCTGCTGTAATAATACAATTACTGGAGAGAATAAGGGGAAACATATAATGAGAATATTCTGGGGGAACATTATACTGTGGGGGCAGAAAGGGTCCGAGGACCGAGGGCAGAAAGGGTCCGAGGACCGAGGGCAGAAAGGGGCCGAGGACCGAGGGCAGAAAGGGGCCGAGGACCGAGGGCAGAAAGGGGCCGAGGACCGAGGGCAGAAAGGGGCCGAGGACCGAGGGCAGAAAGGGGCCAAGGACGGAGGGCAGAAAGGGGTCGGGGCCGAGGACCGAAAGGGGCCGATGACTGAGGGCAGAAAGGGGCTGAGGACTGAGGGCAGAAAGGGGCTGAGGACCGAGGGCAGAAAGGGGCCGATAACGGAGGGCAGAAAGGGGCTGAGGACTGAGGGCAGAAAGGGGCTGAGGACGGAGGGCAGAAAGGGGCCGGGGCCGAGGACCGAAAGGGGCTGATGACTGAGGGAAGAAAGGGGCTGAGGACTGAGGGCAGAAAGGGGTCGGGGCCGAGGACCGAGGGCAGAAAGGGGCCGAGGACCGAGGGCAGAAAGGGACCGAGGACTGAGGGCAGACGGGTTTCCTCACTTCCGGCCTCTCATAGTTGGGGCGTCTGTATCTATCAGAGGAAAAGGAACAAAAACCTCATGATTCCTAGAAATCAGCGAAAGAAAAACTCCAAGAAAGTCTCAGAGCTGAAGGGGTTAATGCTGCCTGCCCCAGTAATGGGGAATCTCCACACACCTCCACCTGCAGAGCCGCACACTAGATATATAATACCCTGCACCTACCTCCACCTGCAGAGCCGCACACTAGATATATAATACCCTGCACCTACCTCCACCTGCAGAGCCGCACACTAGATATATAATACCCTGCACCTACCTCCTCCTGCAGAGCCGCACACTAGATATATAATACCCTGCACCTACCTCCACCTGCAGAGCCGCACACTAGATATATAATACCCTGCACCTACCTCCACCTGCAGAGCCGCACACTAGATATATAATACCCTGCACCTACCTCCACCTGCAGAGCCGCACACTAGATATATAATACCCTGCACCTACCTCCACCTGCAGAGCCGCACACTAGATATATAATACCCTGCACCTACCTCCACCTGCAGAGCCGCACACTAGATATATAATACCCTGCACCTACCTCCACCTGCAGAGCCGCACACTAGATATATAATACCCTGCACCTACCTCCACCTGCAGAGCCGCACACTAGATATATAATACCCTGCACCTACCTCCTCCTGCAGAGCCGCACACTAGATATATAATACCCTGCACCTACCTCCACCTGCAGAGCCGCACACTAGATATATGGCTGCTCTGTGCTTACAGGACCTGTGATGATGTCACATGAAGGGGAGGAGTCAGGGTCACATGATCAGCTCCTCAGTGTATGCAGGGCTCTGCTGTGCTGGTTGTCATGGTGCTGGATGAGGGGAAGTTTATGTGTGGGGTCAGGAGGGGTTTACAGTGTGGATGTTGCACACCCGTGTGTGTGTGTGTGTGTGTGTGTGTGTGTGTGTGTGTGTGTGTGTGTGTGTGTGTGTGTGTGTGTATGTACGAGGTGTGCAGAGCAGAGCCGTGTGTGTACGAGATGTACGGAGCGGAGCCGTGTGTATGTTGAGGAGAGCCATAAGATGAAATACTTAATTAACTTCTTGACAAGGGATTGTGGGAAATATGTCGATTTGCCTTACGTAATTCAGGTTTCAGATCATATACATGACACAGATATAAAGGTGGCTGTCATTGCCTGTTTCTCCACACCTTGCCTGGAATGCAAGGAATGTCCAGGTGTAAGAAGACCACCATATAAGGGAAGACCCCTGGTCAAGCTAGAAGACATCACAGACCAAACCATCAGCATGGATCCACCAGATGACGTCCCTCCCATCACCATCACCATGGATCCATCCAATGATGTCATAGACCCGCCTACAATGACGCCCACCAATCAGCTCATGGACTAACACATTGTTCGACCTACTGACCAATGAACACATCCGGACATGCCCCTTGGCAAGGTTATATCAGAGCAAGCTCAGTTGTAATAAAGGCAGAGCATGGGCTGACTTCTGTCAAGGAAAGATGAATATCCGACTGTGTCTGATCTCATTTTTCAAGCATGCACTCGATCCACACCATTTAGACCAGGCAGTAGGCAACTAGTGATCTCTAATTAAGAGTTCACCTTAACATTATTGGTGCCCAACGTGGAGCCAATAGACGGAGACACCTGAAATCCTGATGAACCGGCAACTGGAATGGCATGACGTGCTGGACACCCCAGGAAACTGATCACTTCCTAACGAGAGTATGGTAGGTCTGCTGATTTTTCATAATCTCTAGTCTTCCCGTGGTCTCGGTGGGGTGTGTAGCACTGATTGCCTGACTGTGTCCGGTTTGTTGGGGTATCTGTTGACGGACAGACGGGTCTCACGGCTATTGGCCATATTAATCTCGGAAAACTGTCACATATTCAGTTGCCTGCTGTCTGTTGTGTGTATTTGTGAAGAGGGGAAATTAAGAGAGCATGTGGGTTTGTGAGTTCTGTTAGTTGTCGCCTGTGATATGGTTTGTGGTTTTGTGGATCTAGTGGAGACTTAAGTAGTTAATACGGTTTGGTACAAGACCTAGAGATATAGCGCAGGTTTTAATTGGTCAGGTTAGGCACGTGTTTTTCACGGGCTCTCAAATTTGTTGATATGGTAAAGGATTTTGTCTGTGGTATAGTATACGGTTGTCGCCTGTGGTACAGTTAATGGCTCTGTAAGGAAATACGTGGGACTGCTGGTACGTGGTAATCTTGGGGCCTAGCGCAGTGTAGCGTGGAATGGCTGGTACGGATACCATTGGGGCATAGCGTTTAAGTTGCGCATTGTGGCTGGTACGTGGTAGTCTTGGGGCCTAACGCTGGACGTGAAATGGCTGGTATGGATACCATTGGGGCTTAGCGCAAGCTTGGGTGATATAATTGCTATGACGTGTCTTGGGGTCTAGAAAAAGCGCTGGACGTGAATCGGCTGGTATAGACACCTTGTAGTCAGGGGTGATATTAGGTGGTTTTTTATTAGGCTAGTTATAAGTCCTCCAAGAGAGGCGAATCGGCCGGTATAGACACCTTGTAGCCAGGGGTGACACCATTGGTGTCTTTATGAATTATGGACCATGTAGAAACTGGGCAGGGACACCGTGACGAGGCGCCTGCTGCAGACTTAACAAAAACTTTACTTAGTGTTCAAGTTGTGTGTCAGTTGTGAGTCATCTACTCCTGTCTTTGTTTGTTGGTTTTGTTGGTGTTGTTTATCTTGAGAGAAAGATGGAGAAATTGATGAAGTTGTGTGTAGTTGTGGTCGGAAAAAATCCGGATGAGTGGAATGTGTTGAGATGTGGGGACTCTAGGCTGCAATCCTGTGATAAACCATGTGCTAGTCATGGAGGCAGACATTTTAGGTAAGATTTTAAAATGGTGGATGAAGCACATGGCTGAGGCATGATTGAGACAAAGACAGAGTGAGTCGGGGGATGTGCAATGGATTGGATGGAGTACTATATACTTAGACAGAAACATGAGTGTTTTTAACTGTAGTTGGATCAGGACAGTAGATATCTGAATGTGTGTATATGATATATATAAATGTATGTGTGGTGTGTATGTATAAAATCCAGACTATGGAATATAGGGGAAATAGTTGAGGAAAAAAAAAAAAAAATCAGTTTAGCTTCCCCTCCCCCCACATGATGTTGCAATCCCAACAAAGAGAAGGAAATCACGTGCTGTGGGGCCATTTTCTACAGGCCTCAGTGGAGCTGACAAAACTGCAGCCACTGAATAACATGAAGTGTTAGTAAATGTTTATAGCACTAAAAGATGGAACATTGAATGATTGGGTAGTTGTGGAAGACACTTAATATAGATCCAGTGTGCAGGTTGGATTGAGTCAGGACAGTCAAAAGGAACAATATCTTATTAATTAATAAACAATAAAAGATTAAGAGAAAAACCTTAAAATAAACGTACCTTTGCGGCAGATGTCATGATAAATAATACAGATTCCAATTACGAATGTGGCGAATAATCCTGAGAGTTGAATGTTTTAAAAAAATAAATAGATAAATATATCCATGGGATATCCATGTCTTGCAGAAAGGAAAAATAAATAAATAATAATAAAAAAAAATCCAACAGAAGGAGGGAGATATCACTCGTCCAGGGAAAATCAACAGTGTGCCTTTTGGGGGAAGGAGCAACCTTTAGAGAAAAAAAAACAAAACAAACCTGTAGTGCAGGCTTATTATCTCACCTTCGATCTATTGTGAGAGAAGCCCAAGACAAAAAAAAAGGGGCTTCCTGCATTTAATTCATTGCAAATTATATTGGAAAAAGTTCATTGACAATAGTTTTATTTTATTTTACTAATTTTATCCCAAAGAAATAAAAGTCAAATGTGGACATGTTTAGATTCATTGATAGCTTTTCAAGCATAGAGGTCTGTTAGATAATTTTTCTATGGCAAATCAACATTTTGTTTTCCCACATGGCCAGTTTATTTGTTCTAGATTCTTTTATCCCTTCAAGTTATAGGACAGTATCACAGAGATGCTGATGATCTCCTCAATGTTTCAAATATGAACGCCCCTACATCCAATATCCAGAGGTTGTGTTACATTATTATAGTTAATAATAATAATAATAATAATAATAATAATAATAATAATAATAATATAATTTATTGATATATTTATTAATAATTACAATAATTTGATTTAAGGAATGTGGATTATTTATGGAATTCTGTGTTTTATATTTAATGTATTGAATAATCTGCTTTCTTTTTATAGAAAGAATGAATGCAATGCAGTTTTCTGTGGTCCAAGCAAAGGTTATAAAAGCCATTGAAAGGGTTTTCCATTATTAAGTTACAGATAAAAACAATATTTCTGCTGTTCCTGATTAAGTACAATCTATGCAATGTGACTTTTATGCCTAAATGTAGAGCTCCGGGGCCACACACTTTTTGAATCTAATTATGTTTTGGATAATAGATTCAAAAAGGGGGGGAAAGATGATGTGGAAAGTCACACATTATTTAAGGTTTTAATTTGTTCATCGATTGAGTTTTTCTATTAAGTTGTCTTTATATTTTTATCTGTAAGGAGGATACAGCAGACAGACATATATCTCATGATTGCTCTGATGTAACAAGAATCGTCAGGTTTTGAACATGTCTCAGATGAGCCCATTGCTAATGCAGATTTTGAGTTTTTCCGTAGATGGATCCAGATACCAAGATGCTGGTTGATTCTGCACTGGATATGCTGAGGTTACGCAACATGAGGTAATAAAAATCAAACCACTCCTCTCTCATCGTAATAGGAGAACAAGATGAAGATTTGCGATCGCTGTGGTTCGTAGAGCGGAGGGGGGTAAGATAGAAAAATGTGCATATAGGCAGCGGATCTTTTCTAGTGTGACGTGATAAATCTATAAGGACCGTAGAGAGTGTATGAGCCCAGGTGGAGGCGCTCTCCTGTTATCAAAGGAGCCGGTGACTGATGGAGCAGACAAGAAGCAGTGAATGGGCCTGGAGTTGAGAGTCCTTTACCAATGCAGACCAGTACCTCGGTGGCTCCTGTCACGTCGTCCGTGACATTGGTCACTCCTTGTGTTCTTAAATCCTTACAGGAACAAGCGATTCAGCAAGGAATGGAGTGTGAGACGCAGGGAGCCAGTGACTGAGGAAGGTCTGTGGACAGTGGCGTAACTAGAGTTGGATGGGCCCCGGTGCAAAGTTTAGACCTGGGCACCCCCCCTCCACATACACAGACACTCGGGGTACCTGACACTTGGCTCTCACCCACAGCACCCTGAAATCCCTCTATCAGCACCCAGCTTTCCTATGTTCTGATATTTATCCTGTCCTCAGCACCCAGCTTTCCCATATCAGAACATGGGAAAGCTAGGTGCTGAGAGATGTATAGCAGAGCATGGGAAAGCTGGGTGCTGAGGGAAAGAGCCTTTTTCCCTCAGCACAAAACATTTCCATCCCATACTTGTATCTTTGTCCCCCTTGTATAAAGTTCTCAAAATACTATAACAGCCCCCACATAGCCTTCCAAATAATTGTATAAAGGGTCCCACATAACCCTTCATATATTAGAATGCAGATACATAGCCCTCCATATATTATAATGCACGCCCATAATCCTCCATGTATAAAGTAGCCCTTCAATTATAATGCATTTCCCATAGTTCTCCATGTATTAAAATTCACCCCATAGTTCTCCATATATTATACTGCACCACATAGTCCTGCATGTTTTATAATGCACTTCCATAGTCCATGTATAAGGTAGCCTCCATAGTCCTCCATATATTATAATGCAGCCCCCATAGTCCTAGATGTATTATAACGCAACCCCATAAAACTTCAGATGATATTATGCAGCCCCATACTCCTCCATGTATAATTTACCCCTATATTCCATGTATAAGGTGTCCCTTCATTTTGTATTATACAGCCCCCCCCCCGACCTCCATTTTAATGCAGCCCTATAGACCTCCAGTATAATGCAGCCTCATAGACCTCTATGTATATTACACCTCTATATTCAATGTATAAGGTGTCCTTCATGTTTATTATGCAGCCTCACCAGGCCTCCATATATAATAATGCAGCCAACCTCTCCAGGCCTCCATGTATAATATAGCAGCCAGCCTCCCAGGCCTCCATGTATAATATAGCAGCCAGCCTCCCCAGGCCTCCATGTATAATATAGCAGCCAGCCTCCCCAGACCTCCACGTATAATAATGCAAGCAGCCTCCCCAGACCTCCATGTATAATAATGCAGCCAGCCTCCCCAGGCCTCCATGTATGATAATGCAGCCAGCCTCACCAGGCCTCCATGTATAATAATGCAGCCAGCCTCCCCAGACCTCCATGTATAATAATGCAGCCAGCCTCCCCAGGCCTCCATGTATAATAATGCAGCCAGCCTCCCCAGGCCTCATGTATAATAATGCAGCCAGCCTCCCCAAGCCTCATGTATAATAATGCAGCCAGCCTCCCCAGGCCTCATGTATAATAATGCTGCCAGCCTCCCCAGGCCTCATGTATAATAATGCTGCCAGCCTCCCCAGGCTTCCATCTATAATAATGCTGCCAGCCTCCCCAGGCCTCCATGTACAGTATAATGCAGCCTCCCCAGGCCTCCATGTACAGTATAATGCAGCCTCCCCAGGCCTCCATGTACAGTATCATGCAGCCTCCCAGGCCTCCATGTACAGTATCATGCAGCCTCCCCACCCCAGGCCTCCATGTACAGTATCATGCAGCCTCCCCACCCCAGGCCTCCATGTACAGTATCATGCAGCCTCCCCACCCCAGGCCTCCATGTACAGTATCATGCAGCCTCCCCACCCCAGGCCTCCATGTACAGTATCATGCAGCCTCCCCACCCCTCCATGTACAGTATCATGCAGCCTCCCCACTCCAGGCCTCCATGTACAGTATCATGCAGCCTCCCCACTCCAGGCCTCTGACCACCGTGTACTCACTTATATATATAAAAAAAACCCAAGTACTCACCGCTCGCCTCCTTCCACTGCTGCTCTGTCCTGACGTCTCCTTGTTCCACTGCTGCTGTACTCCCTGCTCTCCTCCTTCCACTGCTGCTTGTCCTCCCCTCTCCTCATTCTCCCGGTGCTGCGGTCGGCGTCCTCCCTCCCTGCGCTCTGTGCACTCAGCACAGCAGTCGCACAGGAGTGACGTCACCGCACAGGCACAGGGGGAGAATGATGATGCAGAGCGGCGCCGGCCGCTCTATGCTTCATTATTACTGTGCGCGGTGACGGGGGAGGGGGGCCCCGGTGCCGCCGCTGACATCGGGCAGGAGGGCCCGGTGTCGGGGGCGGCAGCGGGTCATATAGTGGGCGCGTGCACTGTGACAGATCAGCGCAGCTCCTCTCTCACTGAGAGGAGCTGGCTGCTGATCTGCCGGGTCCCCGCGGGCCCCAAACCGCCCGGGCCCGGTCGCGATGGCGACCGCTGCGACCGCGGTAGTTACGCCCCTGTCTGTGGATAAAGGGCGGTAAGCTTTCTCTGCCATGAGCACTCTACTCAATAATGGCCCAGGTAACCAATAAGCACGTGACAAAGAGTGTGGTGGTGGACAAGATCTGGGCAGCACCACTACTCAGTACCCAGGTGACCAGATATATCCAGTCTTGTAAGACGTATGTCTATTAAGGTGGAAAAACTGTAAAGACCTCGTAGAAACACCCCCCTCATCCGCTCTACTGCTCCGGTGATTGCAGATTAGTCATATACATCTACCATGAGTAGGTTTATATGAGTTTTGTGCGTGTTGTGTGAATTTCTTTTCAGGCCTGCTCTGAAACATATCCAGTGTGGAAAACATTACTGCTGAAAAACTCAGGATGCTGGTGGTATGTAAGAATAGAGTTCCTAAAAAGTGGTAAAAAGTACATATCCTATAGCAGAGGTCATTATAGAGATCTTACAGTACCTGGGGATGCCCCTGATGAACCCCTGTCTGCCACTGCGAAGAGGGGATAAATGCGTTGCACTTCTTTCATGCTAAGTGTCTGACAAATATGTGTTTATTTTATTAGCCTGAGTGTGAATTGGACAGTGGAGAGTCTGTGATTGGACGAGATCTCCTCATGACTTTACCTGGCCTTATTATTATATTGATACAGTGGGTACATCTTATACATGTGAGATATTTAATTTATTTTAGGGTTTGGTCCTTCAATTTTGCTGTATCATATTGATTTAAGCTACCAAACAGCTATGTAAATACAGAGTGTGAATATTTAATCTTTGGGAATGAATTGGATATATATAATTACATATTGACGCCTCTTTATCCCCTGTATCTCACGGTTTCTATATTCCCTCACTGACATTAGCAGCACGTATTAGCTTAGCAGTGTAGGGATAGGGAGGGTAAGCCGTCGGTGAGTGGGGGCGCCAATTCGCCTTATAGGGTGCCGACCTCCGCTGCGAGGTAGGGAGAGTTTAGGGCTATTGCCCCAATCCCTGCCCCTCCTTTATTGGAATATTTAATTGTGTCTATAGTCACATGGGTGTATGTTGTTTAAAATTTTAATGATTATAACATAAAAATGTAACGATCCCTGAGGGGGGCGTGGCCGGCTGCAGAGTGATGAGGAAGTGAAAATCCTCTGCTCTGTGTTTCACTCAGCAAAGCTACAAAATACAGCAACTTGGATGGACCTTAGCCTTTATTGAACAAAAGAGAGCACAAGAGGACTCCCTCTGGATCATTTCGGTACCAAAATTATCTAAATCGGGCTCTCCTAGCCTGAGATATCACAGATTATAGCAGGCACTATCACAGCACAGAGGGACCGAGGAACAGTGGACACAACAAGCACTGGTGAGTGCATATAAACCAGGGCCAGGGGTGCACCGTTTATCACACTAGGCCTGATTCAGGGGATATAACTGTTAACACAGTGGGAGACATAACTGGGCTGAGCAGGAGCCTTTTCCCCACAGCTCCATCCCTCCCCCTCCACTTCTCTCAGACTGCAAGGGACAGTTTCTGCAGCATTGCATATGCTAATTAACCCCTGTGGTGAAGTTGCTTATTCTTGCTGGAGCTGAACTTTAACAACAAATAAATCAACAAGCCACTAAGTGGTGAAGGCAGTGCTGCCCTGACTTTATATCACCCTGTAAATAGGAGATTCTCCTATATAATAAACTATGCAGCTGCTTTTAAAACTTATTCTACTGCAAAGCAACCCTGTGTAGCATTCAGCCTGCAACTCCCTGTATAATACCCTACTGTGACAAAGGTCTTGCTGCCAACTATTTGTGAGAAAAAAACCACCATAAACAAAGATTAATAACAGATTTTGAGTTATCTGGAAGAGGGGAACGAGCAGGAGCCCTGGAAGCAGCAGTGAAGGGCAGCAGTGTAGGGTCCTGAGCAGGGTAAAGAAGAGCTGCGGTGCAGTAATCTGCCGTCCTGGCCTGGGGGCCTGAGTGTGGTCTTGTGGCAGTGCAGGGAGAGGGGCACTCCGACCCCCCTCTTCCCTGATATAAGTGAGATAAGGAAGAAAACTCGTAGCAGTCCCACAGAAGTGTTTTTCAGAGCCTTCCATTTCTATATATAAAAACTCACTCCCTGCATCATACTCTACTGCCATCTAGTGGTCATTGGAACAATAGCTTGCTGTAAAGAGATTTGTACAGGAGGGAGCCATGAAAGGGATATACACCCCTGTATAATGTCTGCGTAGAGGGGAGGCTCGCCTTACCGCCCATATAGAGGACATGAGTCGACAGCTACAATTTTAATGATATTGCATTAATAAATAATATTGAAAGGAAATATAATACATGGCACAGACTAGGTGACGATCTGGCTGGGCTGAGGAGGAGAAGAGGTCCAGGCTGGTCATACAGATTAAGAAAGGGGCAGCCGTTTGTGACCCCTCTGGACAAGTTTCTTACTAAGAGAGACTGTGTTGCGAATGACCCCATGCCACCAAAGTCACAACGACAATCAACCCATAAAGGTACTCAAGCGAAAAATAAAACTGCGTGGTTGGATCCATCGGATATGGACCTAGACTCTGCGCCCTCACTATCTGCTCTAGTGTCTCAGCAGGAGGACGGGGGAGGGTCACGTGACTCCCCATCAGAGGCTGAGTCGGGAGATATGGAACACCATTTTGACTATAGAAAATTAAAAAAGTATCTGGATCTCCTTCCTACCAAGGAAGACTTCAAATCCCTGATCTCAGAGGTGAAAGAAACCTGTAAGTCAGAAATTAATTCCATCCGCCAAGATGTTGGGCTATTAGCAGATAGAGTGGACTCAGTTGAAAGGGATCACGATGCCACTAGACAGTACATCATCAAATTACAGAAAAATGTGACTTCCTATGCTCAGGCCCTGAGTGAAGCTAACAAACATCTGGAAGACCTAGATAACAGAGGACGCCGTAATAATATCCGAGTGAGAGGTGTCCATGAGGCCACGGGTAATGAGGATGTCCATGCCATTCTTGAAACCATATTTAACACTGTGCTGGAGCGCCCTATAACTCAAAGGATAAAATTGGACAGAGCGCATAGAGCATTACGCCCCAGGGGGCCTCAAAACCAATCTCGTGACATTATTTGCTGCGTCCACGACTTCCAACTAAAAGAGTCCATTATGGCTAAAGCCCGTACCTCAAAGAGAATTGAATACCAAGGGACTCGGATCCAATTATTCCCTGATCTTTCTTGGATCACCTTACAGAAAAGAAGACACCTGCAGCCACTTCTTGCATCCTTAAAAGATAAGGGCATCCGATACCGCTGGGGGTACCCGTTTGCCCTCATAGCCTCAAAAGATGGTCGTACGGCTGTGCTACGCTCAACTCAGGACCTCCCGGCTTTCTGCACTGACCTGGGAGTCCCTTCACCCTCCCTGGTGGACTGGGAATTGGAGATGCCATCCAGTCCACCCCGTCCAATCTGGCAGCAAGTGGACTCTAAGGGGGGATCTCCCTCATCACGGCCTAAGGCACGACCAGCTCCAACCTGAGATGACAATTTTTATTTATTTTGTTTTTCTTCTGGGAACTGGAGCCCCTTGTTTGCATCTATGGTGTCAAGCTGAAGCCCCCTTGGGGGTATTGGGGGGGGTTTCATGCCCTCCCTCGTTTATTACAGGGACTTTGGTTGGTCCTTTCTTTCATAAGTAGCTGTTCACTTTTTCCTTTCCTCTTCTGATATTAATATATCTGGTTATGACTCCTCATACTATTTGCATTGGGGCGGTGAGAATTGAGAATTGAATACTCCCCTCTTGTAGATGTTTTGAATTTAGCTGCCGATACTGACTGCGATAGCAGAGTGTCCGTAGCTACAAACCCCCTTTAAGGGTTAGAGTTACCCTGGTTCCTCCTACGGAAGAGTTGGTAAAGGAGGTTAGGGTTTATATACTGGTAAAGTTATGCCAATTTTTTCTTCTTTGACCCTGGCCGGAGAGGACGGTGGCGGAGGTAAAGGATTTTGCCCATGGCTTCACTCCTCTCCGGTAACATTTGTGACATGTAAATGTTATGATCTATGTGTTATGTGTTTTGTCATTGTGCTTTCCCATCCCCTATGTGTCTACCCTAATTGTGGTGAGGGAATCCTCTGTACCCCATTGAGAACCACTCAGCATGGGCCCTTAGGCAATTTTGAGATGGGCAATACCCGGTTAGCCTTCGTATGTAATGCTAATTTTTCTTTATACTACTACAGCTTAAAATATGGTTAAAATTTTAACGTTAAATGTTAAGGGTCTAAACTCAAACATTAAGAGGCGTATGGCACTTGGTGAGATGCGGACCCAGCGAGCTGATGTGGTTTTCTTGCAGGAAACGCACTTGAACCTCAATGGGAACTGCAATTTTGCTAAACACCTTTACCCCACGATTTTTCTAGCCTCCCAGGAAAGGAAAAAAGCCGGTGTGGCGATTTTGATATCAAGAACCTGTCCAATTCAAGTTACTACCTCCCTGGCAGACCCACAGGGTAGATACCTTATCCTACAAGGGACATATAAGGAAGTTGCAATCCTTTTGTGTAACATTTATGCCCCTAACACCTCCCAGATCCTTTTTTTGAACCGGGTATTCCTCAAATTAACACGCCTTCCCCCCTCAGTGTGGATAGTGGGTGGAGATTTTAACACTATTTTCTCTGACTCTTTAGACAGGTTGACCATTAACAATCAATTGTCGAGCCCGTCTCAGCGTAAATTGACAGCTGCCTTTCGAAGACTGATCCGCAGGTTTGCCTTATTTGATTTGTGGCGAGTTAAACATCCCTCAGAAAAAACCTTTACCTTCTACTCTCCCCCTCATGGTACACACACCAGGATCGATTTCTTCTTTGGCAACGTTCAAGCCCTTAGATTGACGAGCAGTGTAGATATTGGTGCAATAACGTGGTCAGACCACGCGCCAATGACTCTCACCCTAGATCAGACAACCCAACGTACAAGAGTCCGCCACTGGAGGCTCAATGAGTCCCTCCTCAAGAGAACTCCCTACAGAGACAAACTGGAAGCAGGGCTGATAGAATACTTCGAGAACAATGAGGGGTCAGTGCCTAATTTTTCCACTGTTTGGGAAGCCCATAAGGCCGTCTTTAGAGGGCAATGCATAGCATTAAGCTCCCGTATCAAAAAAGATAGACTTTATCAGAGAGATCAGCTCCTTAAAAGTCTCAGAGACTTAGAAAATAGGATGACCCTTAACCCATCAATACGTACCCTTAGAGGTATAGTAAAGACTCGTGCCCAACTGAAGGACCTAGAGGTCAATATAACAGAAAAATTACTACTCTATAGCAGGCATAAATACTATGACAAAGGAAATAAATCTCACTCTCTTTTGGCCCGCCAACTTAGAGAGGATAGGGGGAACTCATCCGTTTATGCCTTGAGAGATTCGGGGGGGAATATTTTTTATGACCCCACTAAAGTTGCAAAGATCTTTCAGGATTATCTGTCGAGACTGTATTCTTTGTCTAGCCCTCTTCCTGCAGACCCAGGAAGACAGAGGGAGCTAATCCACTCCTTTCTTGAGCAGTGTAAGCTGCCTACTCTTACTAAGAATGCTGTAAATACACTGAATAAAGAAATCACGTGTGAAGAGGTAGGACAGGTGCTTAAATTACTTTCTAATGGAAAATCACCGGGTCCAGACGGCCTGACTTACTTCTACTACAAGGCATTTGCGGATCGACTTACCCCCTATTTAGTTAAATTATTTAATAGCTTCCTCACGGGCTCCCCTATACCCACAAGTATGTTACATTCTTATATTACGCTCATACCCAAACCGGGGAAGGATGCTCTGGATTGTGCCAATTACAGGCCCATAGCACTCCTTAATGCTGATTTGAAAATCTTTACTAAACTACTGGCTCTACGTCTTTCAGTCCTGCTCCCTCACCTAATACACAAAGACCAGGTGGGTTTTGTCCCATGTAGGCAAGGGGGAGACAACACCAGGAAGATCATTGACTTAGTAGAAGTTGTTAATAAGACAGAGAGTGAAGCACTCCTTCTTAGTTTGGATGCGGAGAAGGCGTTTGACCGTCTGGGGTGGCCATTCATGTTCGAAACATTGCATCATTTTGGAATTTCGGGTGCATTTATTACTGCCCTGAAAAGTCTATATTCATGCCCCTCAGCTTCGGTCAAGCTTCCTTATGCCACATCTCAACCCTTTCAAATACACAATGGCACTCGTCAGGGATGCCCTTTGTCCCCCCTTCTCTTTGTTATGTGTATTGAGCCATTGGCTGCTGCTATTCGCATTGACCCTAATATACGTGGAGTAATGGTGAGAGACAAGGAGTTTAAGCTATCCTTATATGCGGATGATGTCCTATTGATTTTGTCCCAACCACATATCACCCTCCCGAATTTGCATTCCTTATTACTACAATTTGGAAGGCTGTCAGGGTATAAGGTCAATCAGAGCAAAACGGAAGCTCTGCCTCTTAATATTCCACAGGTGTGGGTCTCCTCCTTACAGGAAAACTACAACTATAAATGGAAAAACATATCCTTGACATACCTTGGGATACAATTAACATCTAAGTATAAGCTTTTGTATCAGCAGAACTATCCTAGCTTATTTACTGAGATAAAAAGGCTCCTGCTCAATTGGAACAAGCTCCCATTGTCTCTGTTTGGAAGAATCTCTGCAGTCAAAATGTCTGTCCTGCCGAAGCTACTTTACCTATTTGAGACCCTTCCGGTGTGTGTACCATACAAAGAGTTGCGCAACATTCAGTCTGTTATACTTCAATTCATTTGGGCCCATAAGAGACATAGAATCAAGAAAGCGACTTTGTTTGACAGTAAACTGAGAGGAGGCCTGGGAGTCCCTGATATTACTAGGTACTATTGGGCAGTACACTTACGTCACATCCCTGCATGGTCTAATCGCAGTGCCTTCTCTAGATGGATGGAAATAGCGAAGTTATGGCTCGCCCCAATACACCCCAATTCCTACCTCTGGGGCACCTCATCAAACAAGCCTGACCCACATACCCTTGGCCCTATAGCCTTCACGAAGAGGATATGGGACTGTTGTGTCAAAAAGTTTCCACTTCAATCCGAACACTCTCCCTTGACTTCTTTTCTTTTTAATCCCAGAATGACGGACGGTATGCAGGGTACAGCGACTAAAACGTGGTTTGACAGGAAACTCTTTTGCTTTGCTGACATAGTAGATGCACGTTCCAGAGTCCTTCTCCCCTACGCCACCATAGCTGATAAATTTAATCTCCCTGGCAATTCCCAATATCGCTATTTACAAGTTAGACACCTGATGCACTCCCTTTTTACCTCCCTAGAAGTCTCCACCCCTACACTTTTTGAGAGATTATGCAGAGCTGGGGTCTCTACTAAAGGCCTCATCTCAGATATATATCGTATTTTAATTACCCCCTGCCCAGAAGACAAGCCAAAGCATACATATATGAGGAAATGGGAAGATTTCCTTGGTGAGTCCATTCCCTTGTGTATGTGGAAACGGATCTGGGATACTGCCTCTAAGACATCCTCATGCTATGTCTATAAGGAAAATCAGTATAAATTACTTATGTATTGGTATCACACCCCATCACTACTACATAAACTAAACCCAGCTATACCTGACAATTGTTGGAGGTGTGGAGTTACAGGGGGAGATATACCGCACATATTCTGGGTGTGCCCCAATATCCAGCGTTTCTGGAGGTTGGTGCAATCCCTTATATATAAAGTAACTGACCTTCGGGTTTCCCTGGATCCTAAATTCTATCTATTAAATATACCACTTGCTCAGCTGGGGAAAAGAGTGAAGCGGTTACTATTACACATGACCACAGCAGCTAGATGTCTAATTGCCCGTAACTGGAGGTTGGCCCATCCACCCTCACTTACAGATCTCCAATCTCGGATCCAAGATGTGAGAAGGATGGAGTATCTATCTGCCTTGTCAAATAATACAGTAGATCATTTTGAGAGTGTTTGGTCACTTTGGGACACTTATTGGGCCAATAAAGAATAATAGTGAGGTATGGTCTTGATGGAAGCCTGATATATTCACCCTCCCCACTCCACCCCCCCTTCCTTAAACTTCCCTGTTTAGTCTTGTATTGTTTGTCTTGTCACATCCCCTGTTTTTATTGTATCAGTGGATAATAAGATATGTATACAGATTTTTGGTTTACAGTTATTGCTCACATGCTTGTGAGACATACCTATGCATCCATGTACTTTTTCCATGTCTGTTAAAAAATTTAATAAAACATTCAGTTATAAAAAAAAAAAAAATGTAACGATCCCCAAGATAATGGTGGACGCTGGCAAATCATGTAACAAATTTTCCTTTTTCTTAATAATTAGATCTTTATATAAGATATTTTTGGTTTAGCACCTACAATGTGATTATATTTCTTAGATACTTTAGATACAGTGTGATATCCTGACCAGTGATGTACGTGCTTTACACAACTGCCTATATAGTGTGTTAAACATGTGTATCCTCCAATTCCAGATCCTAAATCAGTGTCAGGAGCACATGGTCTCCAGCCAGGAGACTGGGTGATCCTAAAAAGATAAGTCAGAATGAGCCATGAGTCAGAATCAGATGGGCCGATCCAGCTTTTCCCAACCACAGCGACTTCCATGAAGCTTGAGGGAAAACCCATCTGGAGACAGCAGCCGCTGTAAAGAGTCCATCGTACCAGCAGAATGGGGGTCACAACACACATAGTGCTGGACTATCTCACATAGAACCTTATGGAGAATTTCTAGATTGGGGATGATACATGGGAAATAACCATAACCAAGGGAACAATGGGTACAGGAACATTATACAAATAAGGGCTCATGGTGGAAAAAACATTATCTGACCTGAACCAGCTCATTAGTTTAAGAATGTAAGTGACTTTTTAAGGGTAACATACACTTGCAGGTAACTGGTATTGTCTTATTTGTTGGTATTTGAAGCCGTAAAAGTGCTACTCTGTGTTACTGAAGGTAATCGGATCCATGCATAAGGGAAATCTTGTTAAAGGCCTCCTGGTGGTAGATTAGGGACTCAAGACAAGAAGAGATCCATTAGTGTTGTGATACAATTAGGTGTATTAAGGTAGAAAAGTCTCGAAGACGCGGACAGCACTTGGATATTGACTGAGAATCAGTCTTTCAGAAACAGTAATGCTAAAAGCTGCAGCATAACAGTAAGAAGCTTATTCTTACAATTGCCTTACTCTTTCTAATCGATTAATCTCAAATTCTGAGTAAGCGCTTCGGCATTAAATAGTCTGTTCTAGTTACCTATACCTCTGTGAACTGTGTGTGCGGGATGTGATCAACTCTCTGATCAGCAGTCTGTACCAGCGGGGGCAAAGGCTTAGCATTGCTTGTATAGTGGATAGCAAAACGAAAAAAAGGTTGCAGTTAAAGCATTAGAGCTGATGTGTTAGAGGACCACGGTAGGGTCAGAAGGTTAATAAAGTATTTAGGGGGGACTGTTGAGGAGAGCCATAAGATGACATACTTAATTAACCTCTTGACAAGGCATTGTGGGAAATATGACGATTTGCCTTACATAATTCAGGTTTCAGATCATATACATGACACAGATATAAAGGTGGCTGTCATTGCCTGTTTCTCCACACCTTGCCTGGAATGCAAGGAATGTCCAGGTGTAAGAAGATACCATATAAGAGAAGACCAACCCAAAGATCAGAAGACATCACAGACCAAACCATCAGCATGGATCCACTAAATGACGTCCCTCCCATCATTATGGTTTCATCCACTGGAGTCAGACCCGCCCACCAACAGCAACACGGATCTTCCCATTGGCTAGCTCATGGACTGTCCCACTAAATGGGCATATCTGAACTTGTGTACGCCCCTAGCCTATATCAAGAGGACGCATGCTCTTCTCTGTCTGTTTTGGTGCCATCTTTACTGTGACCAAGAAGAGACTTCATATCCGACTGTGTCTGGTGTGAATTCTTTTATGCATGCACTTGGTATATACCAATTCGGCCAGCCAGTAGGCAACTAGTGATCTCTGGTTAAGAGTTCACCTTAACATTATCCTATGCAGACTGCACTATTATACTGATAAAGAAGCCATACTGTGAAATGCATGGACCCACGGGACTGTCACATATGAAGGGTTTGAAGTTAAGCTTTTTCCTGATGTTTCTTCTAGAAACCTCTACATGAGATGCCAACTTATGCCCTTACTGCAAAAAATCAAGGAAAAAGGTGCGTCATACAGATGGGGATACCAATTTCACCTTATAATGGGGTCCAATACCTGCTGAAACGCCTGGAGGAGGTGGAGGGTCTTTTCCAGTTCCTTGAAACCCCTGCAGTAGCAATTCCTAACTGGCTACATCTGGACAGATCCAATGGATTACCCCAAAGACAAAGAGGAAATAGGCGCAGATTTGCAAGACCCCAGAGGAGCTCCAAGGATTCCAGGCCAATGGGAGAATTCTCCCGGGAGGAGCCAGACTGATGACGCGAGATCGGAGGTGGTTCCTTATTCAGAGGTGGGAGGTGCGGGTCGAGGAGGAAGATCTGGCAGTCCCTGTAGGATTATTGGACTTGAGAAGGACACTATTATGATGGGTCACTGATGTGGGTTATATCTGTGTCTTTCTCCTCACTGACGGGGGGGGTCTGTTTCCCCTCTTCCCCCCCTTTTTTTTTTCCCTCTCTCTCTCTTCTCCTCTTCTTCCTTTCTGGGGAGTCACAGGGTCCCTTAATACTGTGTTACTGTGTTGATAGTTTGACATACAAGTTTAAGAATTGTGCCTCTCACCGTTCGGTCTAAGATCGGGGGGTGAGATGTGAGTTTTTAGCCTAGTAGGATAATGTCATTAATGCCTATAGCTTGCTCAGCTGTCACCCTTGGTTTTCCGCGCACCCCAAGGGTGGTTCTCCTGATTGAAGGTCACCAGGTCTCCAAATTTCGTGAGACTGTAAAGTTTTATAGTGTATTATTTACTGGTCGTTCTTTTAGGCCAGCTGGTTTGTTTACTTTCCCTTCTTGTCGAATACTTTCTGTATCAAGAACTAGTTGATGCAATTGGGTCGTCCAAAACAGGAAAGGCACCTGGGCCAGATGGTTTCCCCCTTGTATATTATAAAAAACTTAAAGAAATATTATCCCCGCACCTACTGTCAGCATTCAACTCCAGGACGTCAGGAACCCCGAACTCTAATGCAGACTCGTTGAGAGCGCACATTACGGTCATACCTAAATCAGGGAAAGATCCAACACAATGTGCGAGCTACCGCCCAATCTCCTTGTTAAATGTGGACACAAAGCTATTTGCTAAAATTCTAGCAAATAGGCTGGCACCTCTACTTTCACGAATAATTCATCCAGACCAGACGGGCTTTATGGTGGGTCGTGAGGCACGGGATAATACAGTTAAGGCCATTAATTTAATACATAAAGCCAAAACTGGGGGCATACCATCCATGCTGCTGTCAACAGACGCCGAGAAGGCATTCCATAGAGTGGGATGGACTTTCATGGAAGCCACGCTCGGGTGTCTGGGGTTGGGACACGAAATGATGGGTCGGATTATGTCTCTGTACTCGGTACCCTCGGCTAGGGTCTGAGTGAATGGGATCCTGTCGGACCCATTTAAAATATCTAATGGCACCCGTCAAGGGTGCCCGCTATCACCCTTAATCTTCATCCTGACGCTTGAGCCCTTCCTCAGACACGTACGAGCCAACCCAGATATTGCAGGTATAGGAGTGCTTCAAGACACGCATAAAGTAGCGGCATATGCTGATGACCTCCTGTTTTTTGTGTCAGCCCCCAAAATCTCTCTTCCCAACTTAATGAAGGAATTTCAGAGATATTCCAGTTTATCTAATTTTAAGATAAATTTTTCAAAATCGGAGGCTTTGAACATCAACCTCCCATCCAAAGAAGTAGAAGACCTGAAAACCACGTTTAGCTTCCGATGGGCAACCCAGCCCCTAAGCTATTTGGGGATACGGCTGACCGGGGACCTGAGCCTCCTTTACGCTCAGAATTTCCCATCGTTGTTAGCCTCTATTAGGAAAGATTGCGACAGATGGGGGAAATCACTGTTCTCCTGGTTTGGTAGATGCCAGATATACAAAATGAATGTCCTACCCAGAATCCTGTATTTGTTACAGGCGCTCCCAGTTAAAATACCTTCGGGATTTTTCAAATCCCTAGAATCAATTCAGTCCTCGTTCGTCTGGGCAGGTAAATCGGCACGTATAAAAAGAGCCATCTTGCACAGGACCAAAGGTGGGGGGGGGGATTGGGCTGCCAGACTTGAGAAGATATCATTTGGCGGGATATCTTACTAGAAAGATTGATTGGTGCCGGAACAGGTCTCAGAAGAAGTGGATACAAATTGAGCAGTCCTTCTCCCCAATACCCCTTAATAAATTGCCGTAGGTGCTCTCGGAGGTCCCTGCAGGATTGAAAACACATCCAACCATCGGCCCAACCGTGACATATTGCAACATCGGGAGAGTACAGTCAGAAATGATTCCCAGGAACTCCAGCCTTATGCATATCTTGAGCCATCCTGCCTTTGAACCTGGTAGGGTGGATCCGATCTTCCGGATGTGGATTAGAGGCGGGGTGGATCGAGTGGAGGAGTTTGGAGACTGGGGATCCTGGCTTTCGGCAGCTAGTTTGGCAGTTAGACAAGATCCTACCCTGCTTGGCCAGTGGAGATGCCTACAATTGGCGCACTTTTTCAGTAGTCTTCCCACCAGGTCCTACTTTCAGCGACCTAAGACACAGTTTGAACAATTATGTATGGGATCAGGCATAATACGTCACTCACTGTTGGCGGTATATTCGCTTTTATTTCACCTTCAGATCAACAACTACCCCCCTTCGCTACACAGTGGAAAAGGGATTTGGGAATTCAGTTGACACCAGCACATTGGGAAAGGATCTTCAGATTGGCCCACATGTCTTCCATTAGTTCCAGATTCCAGGAGGCTAGCTACAAACTTTTATCTAGATGGTACAGAGTTCCCTCCAAGCTACATGTCATGTTTGAGTCAATAAACCCTATATGTTGGAGGTGTGGTAAGGCAGAGGGCAACATTCTACATGTGTTCTGGGGGTGTGAAATGATCCAGCCCTTCTGGAAGGGAGTGTCCGACACTATCTGACGGGTTACTGACAAGGATGAGGAATTGGGGCCGGCGGAGGCCCTGTTGCATCACTGCGGGATTCCCGAAAAAAGATATAAGAATTCCCTGAGGAAATTCCTCATTACGGCAGCGAGAGTATGCATACCAGAAAAATGGAGGAGTAAGTCATCTCCCACATTAGTTCAATGGATCAACAAGGTCACTGACCTCATGCTCATGGAGGATTTAACCTCATCATTGCACGATTCATATGAGAAATTCTGGGCTACGTGGCGGGAATGGCTGGATTTCCAGCATTTCGAGGACTATGATGTTCTAGTGGGGGGCGCAATGGGCGCTGAGGGAACCGCAGAAGGCAACACATAGCCGCACCCTCTACCTCCCTCCCCACCCCATACCTTCCCCCCCACCCCCTTCACCTCCCCCACTCCCCCCCAACCCACCCTTTTTCCCTGGTATTCATTCCTCTCTATTCTTTCTAACTAGCTTGCTCCTTCTTCCTCTGCTCTCTTTCCCTTCCTCTTACTAAGCACTCTTGCTGATTACTTATGATTATTTGTTTAATATTTACTTATTTATGAAACAGTTCAGTGGAACCCGAAGTCTTGGACGCCTAAGTGAGGGTATTTGCGGGAATACTGCCTGATAATATATGAATATGTAAATTTTGCTTTATACCCAATCCGAGGCATATGGAATGTATTTGCAAAAAGGCCGATATGGTCCTAACAAATGTACTTAGTTATGATGCTGGTTCCCTTTGAAAAATTTTAAAAATTTGGAAAATAAAGAATTAAAAAAAAAAAAAGAGGAGACTTTGTGCAGCAGGCCTTCATGGTAAAATCGCTGCTAGGAATCCACTGCTAAGGACAGGCAACAAGCAGAAGAGACTTGTTTGGGCTAAAGAACACAAGGAATGGACATTAGACCAGTGGAAATCTGTGCTTTGGTCTGATGAGTCCAAATTTGAGATCTTTGGATCCAACCACCGTGTCTTTGTAGAAAAGGTGAACGGATGAACTCTACATGCCTGGTTCCCACCTTGCAGCATGGAGGAGGAGGTGTGATGGTGTGGGGTTGCTTTGCTGCTGACACTGTTGGGGATTTATTCAAAATTGAAAGCATACTGAACCAGCATAGCTGCCACAGCATCTTGCAGCGGCGTGCTATTCCATCCGGTTTGCGTTTAGTTGGACCATAATTTAGTTTTCAACAGGACAATGACCCCAAACACACCTCCAGGCTGTGCAAGGGCTATTTGACTAAGAAGGAGAGTGATGGGGTGCTACGCCAGATGACCTGGTCTCCAGAGTCACCAGACCTGAACCCAATCGAGATAGTTTGGGGTGAGCTGGACCGCAGAGTGAAGGCAAAAGGGCCAACAAGTGCTAAGCATCTCTGGGAACTCCTTCAAGACTGTTGGAAAACCATTTCCGGTGACTACCTCTTGAAGCCAATCAAGAGAATACCAAGAGTGTGCAAAGTAGTAATGAAAGCAAAAGGTGGCTACTTTGAAGAACCTAGAATATAAGACATATTTTCAGTTGTTTCACACTTTTTTAAGTATTTCATTCCACATGTTTTAATTCACACAGTTTTGATGCCTTCAATGTGAATCTACAATTTTTAAAGTCATGAAAATAAAGAAAACTCTTTGAATGAGGAGGTGTGTCCAAACTTTTGGTCTGTACTGTATATATAATTAAATATTGTCAATGGAAACACAGACCACCTCCCCGAGAAGGGGATGCCACCTTGCTTCCCCGCTCTATCAGCCCTGGGCGCCCCATCACCAGGAAGCGGCAGTGCCACCATCCCTCACTGCAACCCACGGGTGGCGTCACAGACACAACAACTCCCCTGTAAATACCCCCTTCCGGGTCCGGTCACCACTCGAGCTGTAGCAGAAACCCAGATCCGAACAGGCCCCCGAGAGAGAGAAGTGGCAGCGGCCCCGCCCTCAACACTTGTCTGATCTATAAGTCATTGTATAAAGAGCTATAGAGGCAGCACTATTCTTCTGTATAACATATGTGATGTTGCTGTAGCCCTAATATTTCTGTACATGACGTCTCTGTATAGATAATCATGGATTATTTTAGACACTCAATCACAGCAGATGTTCCCACAAAGAAGGAATGGATGGTAGATGGAAATAGTAATGTGTAATCTGAACATGTTTATTATTGTAGTATAGAGAAGTTACAGACATTGGTCAGACATGGAGATTGTGCGCTGAAAGTAACTATAATGAATGGCAGATCGCTGAGATTGGGAGTGAGGAAGAAGAGGGAGGAGGAATGTTGGGTATTTTGGGGGGGACGGTGCAATACTGTTGTCAATATAATGAATATATAAATATCTAACAATGGGAAAAGTTAGCTGCACATGGAATATTGCTTTTTATTTGATTTTTAGAAAACAGACGTCTATTATTAACTGTATATATTATAATTCTAATATAACGTCTAACTTGCTTTCCTTTCTTCTTTACTTACTTGCCTTTACTGTCACGGTCTCTTTTTTGTTTTCTTGTTCAATTTTTTCAAATTTATATTTTCTCCACATGTAAATTTTTTTTACAATATATATTTTATTTCAATTTTTCACATAACAACAATCAATACAAATCACAATCGGCGTAACACTACGATAATATTAACAACCACCACTAAGCAAAATAAAGAAAAAGAAGAAAAAAAAAAAAGGAGGATGGGGAAGAACACCAATCCGGTCTATTCTATATGTAGGAATCAATAACAAAAACATATATAGAGATCAAAGCCCCATAGGATAAATAGCACATGAAGGAAATACCCCAATTTTTCTGAATTTGTTTTCTCCTCTCTATATTATGGACAAGGGCAAATTCATAATGAGTATTAATTTTCCTGACAAGCTCCTCAACCGAGGGAACTGAAGGGAGTTTTCACTTTATAGCCTGACATCGTCTGGCCGAGGTAAGTATATCAGCAATAACAGGTTTCACATTTTCAGGGAAGTTATCGAGTCCTATATTCAGGATTGCCAGTGCATCATCCATAATTACACGAAGACTAGTTACAGATGAAATTAGATCAAACACCTGCTCCCAAAATATCATAGCTTTAGGACAGGACCACCATTCATTCCCGAACGTGCCTTTCTGAAGACAACCTTTCCAACAGAAAGGGGAATAATCCGGGATCATGTGAGCCAATTTGCCTGGAAACAGATACCACCTTGTATAAATGTATTTCATTTGTTCTAGGTGAGTTATACAAGCTGATATCCTATAAGTCCATTCCGAGGCAGCCCACCATTGTTGAGGGAAGAATGTAAAAGATAACTTTTGTTCCCATTTTATCATGTATGACAACTTCACATCTTCCAACGAGGAGTTTAGAAAACTATATAAAATTGAGACCCCTTTAATATTATATTTCCCTTTTTGATAAAGTCTATGTAGAGAGAGAGGAGGTGAATTGTACTCAAAGTCAGATCTAGCACTAAGGAGATGTCTCACTTGGAGCTATTAATAAAGACAGTTTCTATGTAATCGAAATTTCTCAACCATCTACAAAAAGGACTTTAACTAAGAATCTCTATAAATAGCCACCGATTTAGAAATGCCACACTCTTCCCAATCAGCAAGGCTTTAATAAGGGGTAAGGGTTTCTAAGGATCTAATAGAAATATCAAATAAAATAAAAGAGAGATCCCCTTCACCCCACCTCCTCAACCAATACAAAAGAGAGAAGATGGTAGGGAGGTAAAAAAAATTGCATTAGATGGTTTAATGTCTACTTCCAAAAGGCTTCTAGTATCCCATGTGAATATTTTATTACTGGTCAACAAATTATAATTTTTAAGTATAACATTTCTCACTTTCTAGGTCAGATAATTATTTTTACCATTGTAAGATTTGTGATGTTTAAATATAATCCATTTGTGTGTCTAATATTTCCCTCATTCTGAACATGTCAAGGGTTTTTCCCCTGTGTGAATTCTTTGGTGTTTTGCAAGATTTGATTTTCGGTTAAAACATCTCTCACATTCTGAACATGAAAAAGGTTTCTCCCCTGTGTGAATTATCTGATGTCTAATAAGACATGATTGATCTGTAAAACATTTCCCACATTCTGAACATGAAAAAGGCTTCTCCCCTGTGTGAGTTCTCTGATGTGTAACATGATGTGATTTTCGGTTAAAACATCTCCCACATTCTGAACATGAAAACGGTTTCTCCCCTGTGTGAGTTCTCTGATGTTTAACAAGACATGATTGATCTGCAAAACATTTCCCACATTCTGAACATGAAAAAGGCTTCTCCCCTGTGTGAATTGTCTGGTGTGTAACAAGATTTTTTTTTTGGTTAAAACATCTCCCACATTCTGAACATGAAAAAGGCTTCTCCCCTGTGTGAGTTATCTGATGTGTAACAAGATGTGATTTTCGGTTAAAACATCTCTCACATTCTGAACATGAAAAAGGTTTCTCCCCTGTGTGAGTTCTCTGATGTTTAACAAGATATGATTGAGCTGCAAAACATTTCCCACATTCTGAACATGAAAAAGGCTTCTCCCCTGTGTGAGTTCTCTGGTGCGTAACAAGAGTTTTTTTTTGGTTAAAACATCTCCCACATTCTGAACATGAAAAAGGCTTCTCTCCTGTGTGAGTTCTCTGATGTCTAACAACACATGATTGATCGGCAAAACATTTCCCACATTCTGAACATGAAAAAGGCTTCTCCCCTGTGTGAATTGTCTGGTGTGTAACAAGATGTGATTTTCGGTTAAAACATCTCCCACATTCTGAACATGAAAAAGGCTTCTCCTCTTTGTGAGTTCTCTGATGTGTAACAAGACTTGATTTTTGGTTAAAGCATTTTCCACATTCTGAACATGAATATGGCTTCTCCCCCGTGTGAGTTCTCTGATGTAAAACAAGATATGATTTTTTGTTAAAGCATTTCTCACATTCTGAACATGTGAAAGGCTTCTCCCCCGTGTGAGTTCTCTGATGTTCAACAAGATGTGATTTTTTGTTAAAGCATTTCTCACATTCTGAACATGAAATTGGCATCTCCCCTGTGTGACCTTTCTCGTAATTAACAGATTCTGAAGAAAATCTTTTCTGCCCTGGGTGAATTTGTTTATTAATTTTTTGATATTCTGAAGTTGAAAATGGCTTCTTTGCTGCAAGAGCACTTTGATTTTTAATGCTGCTTTTGTGACATTTATTTTTCTTAATAGTCTGTGATGAATCAGAAGGTAGGACTTGTTTAAGAGAATCAGATGATAGATCTTTGCTTTGAAGAGATGATGGTATATCTGGAACAGAGGCATTCACTTCAGTTAAATTTTGTGTGATATCACGGTTATCTGATTTAAAAATCAAAGATGTCAGTTGTGCCTCAAATCTCCTGGTACAGTCATCTGCCAAGAATAAAAATTATTTTCAATAATATATATAAACTAGCTGTAGTACCCGGGGTTGCCCAGGAAAGTTTCTCTGTGTCTGCGTGTGTCTTTCTCTATGTCTGTGTGTGTCTCTGTATGTCTGTTTCTGTGTGTGTGTGTGTCTGAGTGTGTCTCTCTGTCTCTGGGCGTGTGTCTCTCTCAGTCTCTGGGTGTGTCTCGGTGTCTGTGGGTGTGTCTCGGTCTGTCTCTGTATCTCTGTGTGTCTCTGTATCTCTGTGTCTCTGTCTGTCTGTCTCTGTGTGTGAGTCTTTGTGTCTCTGTCTGTTTTTGTCTCTGTCTCTGTGTGTCTCTGTCTCTCTGTGTGTGTCTCTGTATCAGTCTCTGTGTCTCTGTATCAGTCTCTATGTGTCTGTGTCTCAGTTTCTGTGTGTCTCTGTCTGTCTCTGTGTTTGTGTGTCTCTGTGTATGTGTCTGTGCGTGTCTCTGCCAATATCATATTACCTCACACATAAGCTGCTTATACTAATCATTATCTCACACAAACTGTCTTATACTAAGAATGTCCTTCGTTGCCTATAGCAACCAATCACAGCTCCTATTAATGACCTGCAGCTCTGAGCTCCATTGACTTTAATGTAAGAAGAGTTTGTTTGGCCAATAACTGTAAAGCGTGGTGTTAAATTTTCCTCTCAAAATATAGTCTATGACGTTCCCTGAATCAAATTAGGTGGCTGTGCAAAATTTTGTGATTGTAAATGCAACGGTGCGGATTCCTTTAGCGGACATACACACAAACATACACTAGGCTTTATATATTAAAGATATAATTTATAAAATAGCTAGTAACGCTGTAACCAGCATCTCCGCACTGTCCAGCACCCTTTCCTTGGTGCAGGTCTCCCTGGAGTGAGTTTAGTTCATGCTCATATATTCTTAAAGGGCCAGCGTGCACCTAACCCGTAAGTTCCTCACAACCTATGGCTGAGAGGCAATAGGTATTTAAGTAATCCTCCCCCTATGGGAGGTGCCTGGGCAACGTGGTCAATCCTTAGAGACGCGTTGCTAGTTGTCAGTTACCATGCCACCTGCTGAGTCTTATGCTGTGTATGTTAACACATGTTTGTTTTCTAGTATCCACTGTACATGCTGTATCTATCTATACCAGCTGTGCCTGCCATATCCGCTACACCTGCTTACACCAGCTGTCCTGTCTGCACCCAACCACATCAGTGACTCTCAGTCTCCAATCACCGATCCCTGCGGTCAGCTATCACAGTACAAAGACTCCCTGGCATATTATCTGGCAGCTACCTCCCAGCACAAGCCTATCCTCACCATCAGAGGCTGAACATGGGAACACATAGTGAACATGGTAAATAAAAAACAAAGTGTAATTGCACTTTTTTGCAATTTCACTGCACTTGGGAATTTTTTTCCCATTTTTCAGTACATTATATGATAAAATGAATAGTACAATTTAAAAGTACAACTCATCCCGCAAAAATTATAATCCCTGATATGCCTATGTTGACTGAAAAATAAAAAAGTTATGCTTCTTGGAAGAAAAGGAGGGAAAAAGGAAAAATATGTGAAGATGGGGTGAAGAGGTTAAATTTTGGAAATGATGTGGGTGGGCTGCCCGGCCTCCATGTACCCACTGTGGGATAATCCTAACCCCCTACATATGTTACAGTTACCCTGTGCCCAACGTTCGATAAAAACGCCCCTATCAGCACATTCATCAGAAGGGAGAGAAGGAAGATCCATCAATAAGATGCTGAGATTCTAGGAAGATGGATTCATTGCTATCAGTGGAGAAACAATAAGAATCTTGTAGTTATGATACTTATTAATGGAGAACAAAAATAAAATAAATGATGTTACAAAGCAAGCTTTCCAGACTACTGAGGACTCTTCATCAACTACAAGATTATTATTCTGTTTCTCCCACTGAGAGCAATCAATCTTTATTCACCTGGAGAACACGGCACCAAACTAAGAATCTAGGAAGTCACCAGCATCATTACCCTCCGCTTTCTCTTAGGGGTCCACCATACTGATTAGATTTTTCTTGCCATGATTTTCTAATGTGACGCGCTGGACTAGCCAGGTAGTCACAGGTAGATCCCCGCATTACATCTGTCCCCCAATAAGGTAACACCAGCCAAACCATAAACCCTAGTCACCTCCCGCAGAGCTTTATGGACAAAACAGGGAGGCGGAGCCAGGCGGTTGACCACGCTCACTGAGGGCCTGAGGCAGGAAAATAGAGTGAGTTCAAGTTGAGTTCAGTTGTGAGTGGAGTGAGGAGTGAAGAAGTCTGACAGGTGCCGGGGTTGGAGCCCGGGCACCTTTGGCTAGGAGGCAGATGGTGGCCTAGCCTGCAGGAGCCGGGAAGACGGCTCGGTGGAACCGTGGTGGGCCGGGACAGGGTAGTGGCCTGCCGGTATCGACCCGGGGAACCGACTCGGAAACCGGAGCACAAAGGGGGTTACTCAGACCCTGAAACGAGGTCCAGAAGCCACTGGACTGAGTTAATCAACTGATTGCGGTCTGCACTTTAGGTCCTTTCCCACCCAAGTCCCGACTGAAGACAACAGCCCACCGAGGGGGATAGAAAGCCACCGCACAGGCAGAGAGATCCCACGGGCCAGGGTCTGTGGGCAAACGGGCTCTTCCGACATATACAAAGCCAGGGAGCGGACTCCCGTTGCTGAAGCATACACTACATGGTGCAGGAGAAAGGCAAAGACCACCAAACCGGGTGGGGGACGAGACGCAGCCGGCTGCGGCCACCGACCACCATCAACTTTGTTCATTAGAGACTTGTATGTGTCAATAACAGTGACTACAACAGTGCCATCCGGCCGCGCACCGCCCTGCACCGCCCAGCTACTCTCCCCCAACGGGTCCCGGGGCCATCATCCCTGCCCACGGAGGGGTTAACATCTTGCTGCATAACCATCTCCCCCTGGTGCCCCGTAACTGCAGTGGTGGTGTCCACCTTCACCACAACCCGTGGGTGGCGTCACGAACTTAAACACGGCTCCGGCCGTGCACCTACCTACCTCCCCCCTAAGTAGCGCCAGCACACTTTCAGAGCGAAGTGACCCCCGGGCGCTTGAGCCACCCACCAACAAGCCCGGATCCGAGCGGCTCGGCTGCAGCCGAGCGCGGGGCGGTACACTAATTTCAGGGGATAGGGTGGATCCTACCTGTAAGATCTGGCTGATACAAGTCTCACTCCAACAGAAGGTCGTCCAATGCTCAAAATAATGGGGGCAGTTTTGGGTGGAGGAACATGTGGTGGTCTAGCAGCAGAATGGTGACCATTTGATATGGCCAGACTACAACCCTGAAAAAGCAGCCACAGCCGGTGACTGAGAAGAATCTGTGACTTCTCTGCATTTAGTGGTCACTACTCACCTAGGCGGTTATCTGTAGGAATCTCCTCTTTACTCCGCTCATCACCCCTCACATATGTCTCTGTAGTATTAATATGGGGAAGATCTTCACCCTGAAACAAATATTGTAAAAGTCACAGACAGATGGAGAAGTCCCATCTATGATCAGCTCTAATCCTGCCATCTCCACCGCTCTCATTACACAAGTATCTATATATATAATTGCCTTATTCTGTCTGTCTTGCTCCAAAATAACATCATTACAGTGACAACCGGTGCATTGGCCGCTCACCTCAGCTCCCCGCACACATTGGCCGCTCGGCTAAGCCCTGCCCCCCGCACACATTGGCCGCTTGCCTCAGCCCTGCCCTCAGCACACATTGACCGCTTGCCTCAGCCCCGCCCCCCACACACATTGGCAGCTCGCCTCAGCCCCGCCCCCCGCACACATTGGCCGCTCGCCTCAGCCCAGGGGTGGGATTCAGCTGGTTCTGTCTGGTTCGGGCAAACCGGTTGTTAAAATAACAACCAGTGCGCCGAACCGGCAACAATCAGCGTCGGCGATCCAGTTCCCTGTATTCATTTGTATCGGCGTCTTTAAGATGCCGATACAAATGAATCCCCGTACCTCCGTGCAAGCCACACTTCCAGGTTCAGTGGAGCCAGTTTTCTCTCTGACCCGGCGACCGGCGGCGTGATGACACTGCAGAGGTCACGGGAGCATGGTGAGATTACCTCACCATATTGCCGCCTGTCAGTGTGCAGAGTGCAGCGGAGGAAGACGGAGAAGAGGCTGCCGGCACTTGGAGCAAGTAAGCGCTCTGTGAGCCGAAGATGCGACTATGCAGGGCAGGAGGAGGCCACATGGGCGCTGCAGGCCAGGAGGAGGCCACATGGACCCTGCAGGCCAGGAGAAGGCCACATGGACCCTGCAGGCCAGGAGGAGGCCACATGGACCCTGCAGGCCAGGAGGAGGCCACATGGATCCTGCAGGCCAGGAGGAGGCCACATGGACCCTGCAGGCCAGGAGGAGGCCACATGGACCCTGCAGGCCAGGAGGAGGCCACATGGACCCTGCAGGCCAGGAGGAGGCCACATGGACCCTGCAGGCCAGGAGGAGGCCACATGGACCCTGCAGGCCAGGAGGAGGCCACATGGACCCTGCAGGCCAGGAGGAGGCCACATGGACCCTGCAGGCCAGGAGGAGGCCACATGGACCCTGCAGGCCAGGAGGAGGCCACATGGACCCTGCAGGCCTGGAGGAGGCCACATGGACCCTGCAGGCCAGGAGGAGGCCACATGGACCCTGCAGGCCAGGAGGAGGCCACATGGACCCTGCAGGCCAGGAGGAGGCCACATGGACCCTGCAGGCCAGGAGGAGGCCACATGGATCCTGCAGGCCTGGAGGAGGCCACATGGACCCTGCAGGCCTGGAGGAGGCCACATGGACCCTGCAGGCCAGGAGGAGGCCACATGGACCCTGCAGGCCAGGAGGAGGCCACATGGACCCTGCAGGCCAGAAGGAGGCCACATGGACCCTGCAGGCCAGGATGAGGCCACATGGACCTTGCAGGCCAGGAAGAGGCCACATGGACCTTGCAGGCCAGGAAGAGGCCACATGGACCCTGCAGGACAGGAAGAGGCCACATGGACCCTGCAGGACAGGAAGAGGCCACATGGACCCTGCAGGACAGGAAGAGGCCACATGGACCCTGCAGGACAGGAAGAGGCCACATGGACCCTGCAGGCCAGGAGGAGGCCACATGGACCCTGCAGGGGAGAGGAGGCCACATGGACGCTGCAGGGGAGAGGAGGCCACATGGACGCTGCAGGGGAGAGGAGGCCACATGGACGCTGCAGGGGAGAGGAGGCCACATGGACGCTGCAGGGGAGAGGAGGCCACATGGACGCTGCAGGGGAGAGGAGGCCACATGGACGCTGCAGGGGAGAGGAGGCCACATGGACGCTGCAGGGGAGAGGAGGCCACAAGGATGCTGCAGGGGAGAGGAGGCCACATGGAGCCCCCCCCGAATACATTGGCCGCTCGGCTCAGCCCCCCTCACGCATTGGCCGCTCGGCTCAGCCCCCCGCATACATTGGGCACCTATACACCTCCCCCCAGGACTACTCCACCTATTATAATCCTCTCTCCCAGAACTCCTCCTCATATTATACTCCTCTCCCCCCAGGTCTGCTCCTCCTATTATACTCCTCTCCCCCCAGGTCTACTCCTCCTATTATACTCCTCTCCCCCCAGGACTACTCCTCATATTATACTCCTCTCTCCCCAGGACTACTCCTCCTATTATACTCCTCTCCCCCCAGGACTACTCCTCCTATTATACTCCTCTCTCCCCAGGACTACTCCACCTATTATACTCCTCTCCCCTCACCTCCAGGACTACTCCTATTATACTCCTCTCCCCTCACCTCCAGGACTCCTCCTCCTATTATACTCCTCTCACCCAGGACTACTCCTCCTATTAGACTCCTCTCCCCTCACCTCCAGGACTACTCCTCCTATTATACTCCTCTCCCCCCAGAACTACTCCTCCTATTATACTCCTCTATCCCCAGGACTACTCCTCCTATTATACTCCTCACCTCCAGGACTACTCCTCCTATTAGACTCCTCTCCCCTCACCTCCAGGACTACTCCTCCTATTATCCTCCTCTCCCCCCAGGACTACTCCTATTATACTCCTCCTATTATACTCCTCCTATTATACTCCTATTATACTCCTCTCTGAGGGGTGCGCAGCATGGGGGATGGAGCACGATGGGGGGTGCGCAGCATGAGGGATGGAGCGCGATGGGGGTGCACACCTACCCCAAAACACACACACACCGCAACACACGCACCGCACAACACACCACACCCACACACACAGACAACGCCGCACATACACAACATCCAACACATAAAACACCACGCACACATAAACACCGCGACACACAAAGACAAATATACACACACACTGCGCAACACATACACAATGCACAAAACATACCTCACCCCAAAACACACATGCACCCCACAAACACCCACACACAAACCGCGCAACACACACAGCACCACTTTCACAACGCTGCAGACACACAGCGCTCCACAAACAACGCAACACACAAACACCGCTCTCACACCCTCCCACACCCAGGCAACACCCAGAACATTTATAGCGCCCTACACAAACACTTGGCAACTACACACAACATCTATATATATAACAAAAATCATATATTAACTACACAATAAATTCTAGAATACCCGATGCGTTAGAATCAGGCCACCATCTAGTAACACATATAATACTGGAGGATAAAACAAGACTGAGCACAAGACCTTCACAGCCGTCTACACATCATAGGGAGATTTCATGGCACCTTCTCTCCATCTACCTGATGATCCTGAGGAACATCGGGGTCTTCTTGTTTACAGTCCTGTGGGAGAAGAGGACGGGGACATCTCTCTGGTGTTGTCCTCTTACTGGATAGACCTGGAGGAGACACATACAGGGACTGAATTCATTCCTTACATACAGATAATTATAGGCCGTGTGTATTTAGTCCTGTCTATTACCTGGTGATGTGAGGGGCTGCGGAACCTCCATCATGACGTCCTTGTACAGATCTTTGTGTCCTTCTAAATACTCCCACTCCTCCATGGAGAAATAGACGGTGACGTCCTGACACCTTATAGGAACCTGGCACATACAATGATACCGTCACCCCCCGATCCCTTCATAGCGTTACTGTATAATGTCCCAGCATTCCCAGCAGTGTCACCTCTCCAGTCAGCAGCTCAATCATCTTGTAGGTGAGTTCTAGGATCTTCTGGTCATTGATGTCCTCATGTATCGGGGGGTGAGGTGGAGGCCCCGTGATTGGGCTCAGGGGTCTTCCCCATCCCTCAGACACAGGGGCCTGACAGCGCTCACTAGAGGTCTTCTTCACTACTGTGTAATCCTGGTTATGGAGAGACACAGTAATAAATCTCACTCCAGACATTTCCAGAGTCCTCACCTCTCCAGTTCTGTCCATCTTTTATTCCCATAGATAAGAATGATGTAATGTGACGTCATCAGAATCTCTCACCTCTCCAGTAAGCCGGAAGAGGATCTCTAGGGTGAGGTGTAATATCCTCTCCGCCATCTTGTCCCTGTCCATATCCATCCTTCACGGGGCAATCAGAAGAATTCTCTTCTATAGAAGATCTCCACTGAGAGAATCCGATATTGTAGGGACCTGAATGGGGAGAAGATGACGATGTGACATCAGAAAGAATCCACTGTAATAATACAATTACTGGAGATAATAAGGGGAAACATAATGAGAACATTCTGGGGGAACATTATATTTTGTGGGGGCAGAAAGGGCCGAGGACTGAGGGCAGAAAGGGGCCGAGGACTGAGGGCAGAAAGGGGCGAGGACTGAGGGCAGACGGGTTTCCTCACTTCCGGCCTCTCAGAGTTGGGGCATTTGTATCTATCAGAGGAAAAGGAACAAAAACCTCACGATTCATAGAAATCAGCGAGAGAAAAACACCAAGAAAGTCTCAGAGCTGAAGGGGTTAATGCCGCCTGCCCCAGTAATGGGGAATCTCCACACACCTCCACCTGCAGAGCCGCACACTAGATATATAATACCCTGCACCTACCTCCACCTGCAGAGCCGCACACTAGATATATAATACCCTGCACCTACCTCCACCTGCAGAGCCGCACACTAGATATATAATACCCTGCACCTACCTCCACCTGCAGAGCCGCACACTAGATATATAATACCCTGCACCTACCTCCACCTGCAGAGCCGCACACTAGATATATAATACCCTGCACCTACCTCCACCTGCAGAGCCGCACACTGGATATATAATACCCTGCACCTACCTCCACCTGCAGAGCCGCACACTAGATATATAATACCCTGCACCTACCTCCACCTGCAGAGCCGCACACTAGATATATAATACCCTGCACCTACCTCCTCCTGCAGAGCCGCACACTAGATATATAATACCCTGCACCTACCTCCACCTGCAGAGCCGCACACTAGATATATAATACCCTGCACCTACCTCCACCTGCAGAGCCGCACACTAGATATATAATACCCTGCACCTACCTCCTCCTGCAGAGCCGCGCACTAGATATATAATACCCTGCACCTACCTCCACCTGCAGAGCCGCACACTAGATATATAATACCCTGCACCTACCTCCACCTGCAGAGCCGCACACTAGATATATAATACCCTGCACCTACCTCCACCTGCAGAGCCGCACACTAGATATATAATAACCTGCACCTACCTCCACCTGCAGAGCCGCACACTAGATATATAATACCCTGCACCTACCTCCACCTGCAGAGCCGCACACTAGATATATAATACCCTGCACCTACCTCCACCTGCAGAGCCGCACACTAGATATATAATACCCTGCACCTACCTCCACCTGCAGAGCCGCACACTAGATATATAATACCCTGCACCTACCTCCACCTGCAGAGCCGCACACTAGATATATAATACCCTGCACCTACCTCCACCTGCAGAGCCGCACACTAGATATATAATACCCTGCACCTACCTCCACCTGCAGAGCCGCACACTAGATATATAATACCCTGCACCTACCTCCACCTGCAGAGCCGCACACTAGATATATAATACCCTGCACCTACCTCCACCTGCAGAGCCGCACACTAGATATATAATACCCTGCACCTACCTCCACCTGCAGAGCCGCACACTAGATATATAATACCCTGCACCTACCTCCACCTGCAGAGCCGCACACTAGATATATAATACCCTGCACCTACCTCCACCTGCAGAGCCGCACACTAGATATATAATACCCTGCACCTACCTCCACCTGCAGAGCCGCACACTAGATATATAATACCCTGCACCTACCTCCACCTGCAGAGCCGCACACTAGATATATAATACCCTGCACCTACCTCCACCTGCAGAGCCGCACACTAGATATATAATACCCTGCACCTACCTCCACCTGCAGAGCCGCACACTAGATATATAATACCCTGCACCTACCTCCACCTGCAGAGCCGCACACTAGATATATAATACCCTGCACCTACCTCCACCTGCAGAGCCGCACACTAGATATATAATACCCTGCACCTACCTCCACCTGCAGAGCCGCACACTAGATATATAATACCCTGCACCTACCTCCACCTGCAGAGCCGCACACTAGATATATAATACCCTGCACCTACCTCCACCTGCAGAGCCGCACACTAGATATATAATACCCTGCACCTACCTCCACCTGCAGAGCCGCACACTAGATATATAATACCCTGCACCTACCTCCACCTGCAGAGCCGCACACTAGATATATAATACCCTGCACCTACCTCCACCTGCAGAGCCGCACACTAGATATATAATACCCTGCACCTACCTCCACCTGCAGAGCCGCACACTAGATATATAATACCCTGCACCTACCTCCACCTGCAGAGCCGCACACTAGATATATAATACCCTGCACCTACCTCCACCTGCAGAGCCGCACACTAGATATATGGCTGCTCTGTGCTTACAGGACCTGTGATGATGTCACAAGGAGGGGAGGAGTCAGGGGTCACATGATCAGTTCCTCAGTGTAGTCCTTTATTGGCGTGCAAACAGTGAGGTGCGGTGTCAGTGGACGGTTTTAGTAAACTATTGTTGCGTATGTATGTGACCCCTGTTGCGTATGTATGTGACCCCTTCACACTCTTATTTCAATCTTTGCTAAATTGAATTCTTTATTGATAAGTTGAGGTGAGGAGAAGATTTCTTGAACAACTTTAAAATAAAGATGTTTTGATCTGATCACTCTTGATCACAAGTCACTGAATATGTGTGTATGACATATATGGAGCAGATCCGCATGTGTACGATGTGTACAGAACAGTGCCATGTGTGTACGACGTCTACATAGCAGAGCTGTGTATGTATGATATCTATGTAGCGGAGTCGTGGGTGCACAATGTGTATGTAGCGTTTACCCTCTTTTACCAGTTTATTAATCCCCAAAACACCCGTGCAGGTCCAACATAATTCACACGAGGTCCCACAACGAATCAAGCTCTGCTACATGTAAAGTCACAGTGAGCGATTATGGCACATGACTACCTGCTATGAGGCTCAGACAGAGACTGATCAGCGATCAGTGGTGACGTCAATTAGGTTAGTTGCGACCACAGGTGGAGGTTCCTATAGTCCTCCACTTGTGACCGCAGGTAACTTGACCTCAGGTGACTTCAGTGACCTCACCTGAGTTCATTCACCGCTCATCACACGACTCACTCTGTGCCTGATCATCACAGTGTACGTAGGAAATACTGTGGATAGAAGCACAGGACAGGGTGTTACCAGGTAAGGTAACAGATAAGCCAAGGTAATTTAAACCCAGAACTGCTTTTTATGAATCCAGTAATTTGCATGATTTCACGACAAATTTCATTACCACATACAGTAATGACAATGTTTTTATTAGAAACGTTTTGGAAAAACATTGGAACATGTTATTAAATGATACTATTTTAAAGGATGTTATGCCTACTCATCCGGGTATCAGTTTTAGAAGGGCCACTACCCTGAGAAATATTGTAGCCCCCAGCAGGTTGAGAAGTTCCAGCCAATCTAGGATAGTTAGGGGGTCAAGGCCGATGCTTCCTTCTGTGTGTCCTCTCTAGTGGTCTTCCCTCCACCCCAGCTTCTGAACGGGTCATCGGTGGTTGCTGCACTCCTCGCGAACCCTGGGATTCCCCTTATTCCTAAGAACCTGGGTTGAATCTCCACCTCCAGACCATGGGCCCCTTTCTATTCTGTCATTTTTTCCTGACGTCTCTTCCTGATGCCTTCTCGACCACCTTCCTGGGTGCTGACCTGGCGCTCACTGAATTCTGTGTGAGATGGCTCCTAACTTCTCTTGAAGGTGCCCCGCTTCCTGGGTTGCTGAACCAGTGGGCAGGAGGTCCCATACCTCATGATGGCCACCCCCGGCACCTACCCTTGCCCAGTCCCAGTGAAAGAGCTCCCATGTCATGTGTTGGATGTCTTATGGTGGTTTACCGGTGATGACCTCCTCCATATCCAAGATGAATACTGCACCCTAGATGAGGTGCAGTACCCTGTGGCGCCTGAAGCTACAAGGTACAATGAACTCTGTGTTGCAAGCAGGCTCATATTGATACTTTGCAAAAAACTGTTTATTCTGTAAGTCAATCCAACATCCAACATAAGAGGAAATTCTTCTGCTCTTCCTCTGTTCGGAAGATTTTCTGATAAAGGGCCCTCTCAGATGCAAGTCTTATTTTATTGTATACCTGATAGAATGCGAGTGTAATAAACAATATGTGGGCAGGACCTCTCAAACACTCCATGCGAGTGTAATAAACAGTATGTGGGCAGGACCTCTTAAACACTCCATGCGAGTGTAATAAACAGTATGTGGGTAGGACCTCACAGACACTCCACAACAGACTTCATTCCCACAGGCGGAATATTAAAACTGTTTTTTTACTACACAGTCTCTCTAGGCATTGTACGATAGTTCATAATCAAAATATGGCTTTAAGGGTGACCCCATCGATCAGATCCCTCTTAATACCCCTAATAGAGTGGAGGTATTAAGTACAAAAGAAACATTCTGGATATACAAATTTAACACTTTGAAGCCTATAGGTTTTAATGAGGTGACATATTTGTTTTATTAATATTATTTTACTGATCTATTTTTACTCAATTTAATAGATTTCTTGGTTTTATATTATTTATTTATATTATATTAATTTTAATTTATCTTAATTCAGGTCTCGACTTTTAAATATGTTTCATTTTAATAATGTTTATATTTATACATTTATATAACTATAAACTGTATATGATTGATGTTAATGATTCATGTTTCTAATTGAGGGATGGGGTGCGTGATTATGGGGTTCTCTGTGTGGTTATGCCGGCACTGTCCTTCGCACTGTAGTCATGCGGGAGGGCTTCTCGTTTGAAGCTTGTGAACTTTCCGTAATCTGCGCAGACGTAGTGAGGAAATTCCCATTGTCTGAACTCTTTTATCCCCCACGCATGCGCGGTGTGGTTCTCTCCCATGGACCTGAACTCCTGTTACCCCTCACGCATGCGCACTCATGCTTTGCTCTGGCACTCGCTTTCTGAACCTTCACAGCTAGAATCACTATACTAAGGAATACAAATATATGGTGCACATCAACACTCCCCACCAATAACTAATATTATTTAATTTAATTAAAATTCATTATTTCAACATTCCTTTTTGTTTTTAAAACTGAAGAAATGTTCATTAATTACTTTCCTCCATGGAGTTTTCTTCATTGTTTCCTGAGCGGCTTCATTTGCAGAACATTAAAACCCGCAGGCGGACCGCCACCTCCATGGCTTCTAACTGGGTCTGTTTAGGGCCTTTATACAAAAAGAAAGTTTTTAAATGTTCACCCATATTGCTTTATTTGCTTATATGAACTCCTTCTAGTACGTTAACCTCATATGTACGATTGCCGCACGCGATCTCTGCACACACACTGTATATTATGTCTGCACTACTATATGAAACCTCTCAACACTTCTTACCCATAAGGACTTTCCTGCTCGTGGTCTCTGAACATTCGCACTGCATATCAATTTTTACACAACCCGTCACTATATACAGGCAATTCTTTATTTTTCTTCAGTTTTTTCCTTTTTCCCTTTGATAAATAATACACGATTGTGAGATTCAAAGTTTTTAATTTTTTTTTTCCTCGCTCTGTAATATCATCATCAATTTAGTTTTTTAAAACAACCCCCTCCCCCTTTTTAACACAAAATATACCATAACCTTTCTTATCTTCCCATTGTTTATCATGATCCCCTATATAGGGCTGTGGATAGCGCCTCCAGCCAGTGTATTACTACGATCCCCAGTAAATCCCACAGTTCTAGACTCTCAGCATTCTGTTATATTTTCCTTCTTCCCTCTGTACTAGTCTGTCTATTGTAACTTGTATATGTATTCTTTATGTAACCCCCTTCTCATGTACAGCACCATGGAATCAATGGTTCTCTATAAATAAATAATAATAATAATATTTCCAAGAAATATTTTTGCATTATTCTTTTGCTCTTTTTGCTTTTTGTTTTGTAATTTCTATATTGTTGCGATATTTGTTACCTCCAAGACTTTTAAAGTCGTCCGTTTATACATTATGCCTTAAATCTTGTTGCCATTATCTGATTAGTCGATTGTCCCACCAGTATTTGAAATACAGTGGGCGGTCCTCTGACATATCTGTATGTATATCTACAGTATATATATATATATATATATATATATATATATATATAGGTTCTTTCCTCTGTAGTAGACTGTTGATTTTTCCTTGATGTCCTGATCAAGGATACAGAGTTCTCTGAAATGCGTCGACCCGAATAAAAGCATAAAGAGATGAAATAATCAACATCTGATTTTCTGGTGATAGTGTGGCATACACCCGATATCTCCCCCGTTACATCTGAATTCGCTTTCCAGAGCTGCGGCTGTCGCCATCAATTATGTGCATTTAGGAGTTGTGACTGGCACAACCCTAATAGGTGAATGAAATTACCTTGGCTTATCTGTTACCTTACCTGGTAAGACCCTATTCTGCGCTTCTATACACAGTATTTCTTATGTACACTGTGAGTTTCAGGCAGAGACTGAGTGAGTCGCGTGATGAGCTGTGAATGAACTCAGGTGAGGTCACTTAAGTCACCTGAGGTTAAGTTACCTGCGGTCACAAGTGGTGGACCGTGGGAACCTCCATCTGTGGCCACGGCTAACCTGAGTGACGTCATCACTGATCACTGCTCAGTCTCTGCCTGAACCTCACAGCGGGCGGTCATGTGCCATGATCACGTGCTATGACTACATGTAACTTAAACCGAATAATGTCAACAAGGATGTATGTAAGGATAGTCTACTGTGGACACACTATGTATATATAGTGTGTCCACAGTAGACTATCACTATACTAAGAATAGGCTATTATAATTGAACAAAAACCCAATTCACATAGAATAGCCATTAAAAATAGTAAAAATACACAATTTTATTAGTTCATCACAAAAGACATAAAAACAGCAAGGAAAAATAACAACAAAGGGATTGGATCAAGACACAGCGATAAAGCACCAAAACAGTCCATTAAGATTATAAATATGTATCAAATTATTTTTTTAGGTGCAACGAGAATATGGCCCATCATTTGGTAATATCAATTAAATATTGGATATCAATACAATCAAACTAGCAGCTACAATTTACTAAAATATAAAGTGCACTAGTGAAAATAGCTAATTAATAAATAGTAATTGTTAAAAAGTAGCAGCAATTTAATTATACATAGTATCCCATAGTATCTCATATATAATACATGTGCAAGATTGCACAGAGATCAAATGACAAAAATATAAGATAATATTTATGGTTCTTTAAATCAACCAAGGTGTTTACCTGAGGCCATGACTGTATCAGCTGTGCTGACGCCAATCCCAGACCCACCCTACGCGCGTTTTGGCGTACCTTCGTCAGGGGAGAATGAATGGTGCCGGAGCAGCAAAAGCCGATGCTATTTAAAGGACCCGTATCCAATCAAATGGGGAAAGAATTCCCGCCGGAACAATTACATGGCGCATGTGTGCCAGACTCCAGGACAGCAAGACGTCACTGATCAGAGACGTCACCTGGAAGCAGAGCAGGTGACGCGGCCAGCACAGAGCCACGTGATAAACACGTGACGCGATGCCGATCACATGACCCGATCCGCGCAAAGTATGAGACGCCTCCAAGCATGACGTCCACTCTCCCAATCTGCGCATGCGCTCCATACCGGACATATATATAAAGAAGATTAAAGTATACAACTGAGGATAACATGAGCCATAAGTATGTAGAATGGGATTAGGGGTGCTGATGTTATCAAATGTACCACAAATATGTATCCATATGAAGGGAGGACATAAGGAAACATATATAATAGGAAAATAAATGAATAGGATAATACTATAAAAATCAAAAAATCCCCCCAAAAAATGTGAGATATACACACATGAAAAGTAAATAAAAATTAAAAAATGAGTGAAGAATAACTGAAGAATAAGTAAAAAAAAAAATGAGTGTAAGATGAATGCAATGTGTATAAAAGTGAAGAAAAATATACAGTACAGACCAAAAGTTTGGACACACCTTCTCATCTCTAGAACAACTATTAAGAGGAGACTTTGTGCAGCAGTTCTTCATGGTAAAATAGCTGCTAGGAAACCACTGCTAAGGACAGGCAACAAGCAGAAGAGACTTGTTTTGGCTAAAGAACACAAGGAATAGACATTAGACCAGTGGAAATCTGTGCTTTGGTCTGATGAGTCCAAATTTGAGATCTTTGGATCCAACCACCGTGTCTTTGTAGAAAAGGTGAACGGATGGACTCTACCTGGCTGGTTTCCACCGTGAAGCATGGTGGAGGAGGTGTGATGGTGTGGGGGTGCTTTGCTGCTGACATTGTTGGGGATTTATTCAAAATTGAAGGCATACAGAACCAGCATGGCTACCACAGCATCTTGCAGCGGCATGCTATTCCATCCGGTTTGCGCTTAGTTGGACCATCATTTATTTTTTAACAGGACAATGTCCCCAAACACACCTCCAGGCTGTGTAAGAGCTATTTAACTAAGAAGGAGAGTGATGGGGTGCTACGCCAGATTATCTGGCCTCCACAGTCACCAGACCTGAACCCAATCGAGATGGTTTGGGGTGAGCTGGATCGCAAAGTGAAGGCAAAAGGGCCAACAAGTGCTAAGCATCTCTGAGAACTGCTTCAAGACTGTTGGAAAACCATTTCCGGTGACTACCTGTTGAAGCCCATCAAGAGTATGCCAAGAGTGTGCAAAGTAGTAATGAAAGCAAAAGGCGGCTACTTTGAAGAACCTAGAATATAAGACATATTTTCAGTTGTTTCACACTTTTTTAAGTATTTAATTCCACATGTTTTAATTCGTAGTTGTGATGCCTTCAATGTGAATCTACAATTTAAAGAGTCATGAAAATAAAGAAAACTCTTTGAATGAGGAGCTGTGTCCAAACTTTTGGTCTGTACTGTATATGCAATAAATACTATGCATATACACATTGATGTATCTACAAACTAAATAAAAATTAATGAAGGATTAAAAGGGATAACAAATGGGGTTCCAATCAAGTATAAACGGCCACTCAGTATAACATGACAAGTAAAGAAAAAGAAAAAAATGAGTTTTGTAAAGCCTTGCATAATCAAAGACAGACTGCCCCCCGAGGAAGCTTTTCTGCGAAACGCGTCGGGGCTTCCCCTTCCATTACCTGGACCACTGACACGGCGTTCATATTGGCAACATATATGGGTAAGCACTGCTCTAGCTTTGAATAATGATATATGTCCCCCTTACTGTGTGTGCCCTATCGGGCCCCCTCCCTTCACTGATTGTTTGGGCCATTGCTATACAGTAAAGTTGGAGCTAATACTCTTTTATACAATATGCTGTTGTTGAGGTCCTAGTATGGGACTTCCCCGATTCTTTTTTCCAAATCATTGTCAGTATTTTATGTCTCTACTTACATGACAGTGCCCCTATCTGTTTTCTAATAAACATTATATAAATTATTGGGGATGTGTCTGTCTTTGATTATGCAAGGCTTTACAAAACTCAGTTTTTTCTTTTTCTAAACTAAATAAAAATGATCCTAATAACCTAGATGAAAAGTGTATGTTGCAAAATGGAAACGTGTAGCATATAAAGATAATGTGATAGTGATGTGAATATGATGTGAAAAGAAATATAATAATATATTAAACATTACCATTGTTGAATATAACATATTACCCACACCCACCCCCATGCATAAAAAATATATACAAAGTGAACATTAAATAAGTCCTAATGAACAAGACCATATGTGTCTCGTCACTTTCTTGTCTTTATCTTCATATCTCTTCATTTTAATTTCATCTGTATTCATCTGCATCCAGAAGTCCCAAATTAGCCCCGAGATAACATGCATCCTCATGTTCATATACTAAAAGATATGTATTAATAGTATTAATAATTATACACAAATTAATAAAGCAATTCTGACAACAATAAAAATATGATGAAAGATTAAAAGACAAATCAAACAGATTAAAACCAGTGGTCAAGGCGACAAATCAGGACCCTATTGTTGTATTATATATACATAATATAAATATATATCAGGAAAAATAAATGGGGAAATTAAATCAATTATTATTGGTTTGAATGAAGAAATGGTTCAAAACTAAGTGTTTCGTTTAGACCTTTAGGATACACAGTGTCCAAAGTCTATATCCATTTGCATTCTTGTTGGGCCAGTCTCCTCATCACATTCCCACCACGTATGCCTGTAATGATATGATCAATGCCTTTTACCTTGAATAAAGAAGAATCACCATTGTGCAATTCTAAAAAATGTCTAGGTATCATCTTCAAGGTATTAAGCGGGCTTTACACGCTACGATATCGTTAATGTTTTATCGTTGGGGTCACGTCGTTAGTGACGCACATCCGGCGGCATTAACGGTATCGCAGCATGTGACACTTATGAGCGATTTTGAATCGTTGCAAAAACGTTCAAAATCGCTCATTGGTGACATGCCCTCCTATTTTCTAATATCGTTGACGCTGCAACTAGCGATGTAGTTCCTCATTGCTGCGGCAGTACACATTGCTATGTGTGACGCCGCAGGAACGAGGAACCTCTCCTTACCTGCGGCCGCCCACAATGCGGAAGGAAGGAGGTGGGCGGGATGTTACATCCCGCTCATCTCCGCCCCTCCACTTCTGTTGGGCGGCGGTTCAGTGACGCTACTGTGACGTCGCTGTGACGCTCAACGAACCGCCCCCTTAGAAAGGAGGTGGTTTGCCGGTCACAGCGACGTCGCAGGGCAGGTAAGTAGTGTGACGGGTCCGGGCGATGTTGTGCGCCACGGGCAGCGATTTGCCCGTGTCGCACAACCGATAGGGGCGGGTACGCACGCTAGCGATATCGGTCACGATATTGCAGCGTGTAAAGCGACCTTTAATATTCGTTTCAGTTTTAGCAGCATTGATATCCCGGACGTGCTCTCGAATCCGTACCTTTAACTCTATTGTTGTCAATCCCACATAAATAAGGGAACAAGGGCATGTGGCATAATAAGTCACAGCCTTTGTTGTACAAGTGATGCAGTGGGTAATCTTATACATCTTTGTGCCAGCAGAATTGGCAAATTCAGTGGCCGTCTCCATATTGCGACATGCCACACATTTATCGCAAGGTTTACAACCCCATTTTGGTCCCGGAATAGAAGGAAAAAGTTTATTTAAGGTGGGTATATAATGACTAGATGTTCGTACATCCCCAATATCCGATAGCATAGCTATTGCTGCTTCGGCACCATTCATTTTTCCCTGACGAAGGTACGCCGAAACGCGCGTAGGATGAGTCTGGGATTGGCGTCGGCACAACTGATACAGTCATGGCCTCAGGTAAACACCTTGGTTGATCTAATGAACCACAAATATTATCTTATATTTTTGTCATTTGATATCTGTGCAATCTTGCACATGTATTATATATGAGATACTATGGAATACTATGTATAATTAAATTGCTTCTACTTTTTAACAATTACTATTTATTAATTAGCTATTTTCATTAGTGCACTTTATTTAATTAATTGGTTGTTATTAATATATATAGCGTTTTGTTTTTTTTCCAAGCTGCTAGTTTTACATTGTTTGCACATTGTTGCTATTATAAATGATATTTTGTACTTTATATTTTAGTAAATTGTAGCTGCTAGTTTGATTGTATTGATATCCATTATTTAATTGATATTACCAAGTGATGGCCCATATTCTTGTTGCACCTAAAAAATTAATTTACTTGTTCTATTTATTGATCGATTATTGTAACTGTATATATATATATTTAGTTTGTTCTGCCACTTTGTCTATTGTATGCAATCAACATTTAGTTTGTTCTGAAATAGTCGGCAATTTTTTTGCCCTCTAATTCTATTCTTATATTTTTGAACTATTTATGTATGATTGCATATATCAATACCATAGGGAATATTCACATTTTAAACATGTATGTGACTGTATGTTTTATGTTATACGTTTTATCCATATTTATATATTATTGCTACTTCCATTTTGCTGGGTCCCCTATGCCTTGAGCAACTTACACATGTGTTCCAGATTACAAGTGGTGGGGAGACCCGTCAAAAGGAAGCTGGTCGCATTCAATGTCAGAACATGATTAAGACCTAACGTTGAAACGTGTTGTTCTGTAAGCCATCCGACATATATGCCGTATGTGGAGACACGGGGCTCAGTGGGTGCGCTCGTCCACTAAAACCCGCCGCCTTTAGAAAGACAGCGTGGCTCAGGGCTCATCCCAACTGAACGCCGGCCTCCTTAACCGTGGGCGTAACACTAGTCAGACAACACAAGGTGAGGGAACCACAATAATTAGACTTTATTGGATCCCCAAACAATTAACGGCACATAACACATAACCAGCAAAACACAAATGTAACAGGCAACAGAGTCTCACCCTTCCGCTGGCTCCCCAGGGATTTAGAATGTCCATGCCTCAGAGCTTCCAGGGCCGCTTACTCCAGTCCAGCAGCACCCCGCTTTTGGCGGGCACCCACCGAGAAAGGAATAATGCCAGATTCAGGAAGCTGTGTGAGGTCTGCAAAGTCTGTAACAGGTGACTGAACTGTCCCAACCTGAGTGTCCTCCTTAGGTAGTCCTGGTTTGATGTTACAATCCTGGCAGCCGGAGTCGAAATCCCTAGGCTGTGGATATGGTCTCCAACTGGAACCGGGGTCCCTGAATTGAAGCCATAAGATATCCTGATCCTCTAGTCAGCTCCAAAGAGCTTAGACTGGATCCATCAGCATCCATCAACCTTCATCAACCCTGGTGGCTTAAAGAAGTCCCTTTTATAGCCATAACCTTCCCTTAGGATACACTGCGTCCTCATCGATTGGTTGGACAAGATTGCTTCTCCCATTGGATGAATTTCAAGCTGCATGGATAATGTTCATTTAAAGGATGTGCATAGAAAGACTCAGTATATCTACATGGAGTCGGCAAGTCACCGACTAGACAATGGCTACTAAGGTAATTACATTATCAATACACAACTACAATACAATGATTACTGGAAAAGTCTGGAGAGCAATAGCTAAGCAAACATGACTTAGCACACATAAGAACAATAGTCTGGCTGAATGTTAAGAAACTTTAACCCATGAGAGTCCATGTCGTCACATTCCTCACCCTTCTTAATATTAGCCAGACATGATAGGCTTCCGATCATCCTTCTCCTCTTGTCGGGAAAGCCCATCCGCATTTCCATGGTTCTTGCCATGTTTATGGGAGATGGAAAAATTGTAAGATTGTAATGCCAGACTCCACCTGAGCAAGCGTCCGTTGTCCCCAGCAGTGCGATTTAGCCAACTCAATGGATTGTGGTCAGTGAGGACTGTGAACTCATTGCCATAGAGGTAGGGCTGCAATTTTTTTAGGGCCCAGACTATGGCCAGGCATTCTTTTTCTATGGTGGCATAAGCCCTCTCTCGGTCCAACAGCTTCTGGGAGAGGTACGCTATCGGATGTTCCTCACCGTTGTCCCCCACTTGGCTAAGTACAGCTCCTAGTCCTGTGTCCAATGCGTCTGTTTGGACAATGAATCTGCGACGGAAGTCAAGAGCAGTCAAGACTGGGCTTTGGGCTAGCCGGTCTTTCAATTGGAGGAACGCAGTTTCACATTCTGGGGTCCAGATAAGGTTACGGGCATATCTTTTGGTTGTGAGGTCAGTGAGCGGTTTTGCTATGGTACTGTAATTGGGGATAAACTTTCAATAGTAGTTTGCGGTTCCTAGAAACGCACGGACCTGTTTTTGATTGACCGGGCGTGGCCACTGGATAATGGCTTCTACTTTTGCAGGTTCGGGATGAATGCACCCACTTCCCACCCGATGTCCCAGGTATAGCACTTCGGCCATACCCATTTGGCATTTGTCAGGTCGGATGGTGAGCTGGGCTTTGGCTACCCTCTGCAGCACCTGGGACACATGCTGAAGATGCTCTTCCCAAGTGTCGCTGAAGATAGCGATGTCATCCAAATAGGCCTGGGCATACCCCTGACATCCCTCTAGTAAATGGTCTACCATCCTCTGGAAGGTGGCTGGGGCATTTTTCATCCCAAAAGGCATGCTGGTAAACTCAAAGAGGCCAAAAGGGGTTATGAAGGCCGATTTCTCTTGAGCGTCTTTTGTGAGTGGGATCTGCCAGTATCCCTTGCTCAAATCGAGACCCCCCTAACCTATCTAGTAGTTCATCCACCCGGGGCATGGGGTAAGCATCTTTAATCGTGACCTCAGTGAGCAGTCTATAGTCCACACAGAAACGAGTACTCTTGTCCTTTTTTGGCACCAACACCACACTGGCAGCCCATGGGCTATGGGAGGGGACTATGACTCCCATATTTAACATGTCATCCACCTCAGCCTTCATCATTGCCAACACAGGAGGGGTCACCCGGTAGGCGGGTTGTCTTAGTGGGGTGGCTGCCCCTGTATTGACATGATGCTGGACCAGGGGGGTTCTACCAGGCTGACTTGTGAACAGTGTTTCATATGTTTCGAGTAGGTCTGATATCTGTCGCTTCTGTGATGGACAAAGCTGCTCCACTAGTGATATATCTTTTACCCCCATTTCCCTTTTGGAGTCCACTAATAGGTCTGGGATCTGGTCCAACTCTGGATCATCTAACTCTGGACAGCAAACTGCTAAATTGGTGACTTCTCGTTCCTCATAAGCTTTTAGCCTGTTGATGTGGTAGGTGCGCTCACGAACACCTGCTCGATCCAGGGCCACGGTGTAGTCAGTATTGCCACATTTCTTGGTAATGGTGAATGGACCCGCCCACATGGCTTGCGGCTTGTTTTTCCGCACCGGTACTAGTACTAGGACCTTCTGTCCACAGGCAAATTCTCGGGGCCGGGCAGTGCGGTCGTAACATCGTTTTTGCCTTTCCTGAGCCACTTCTAAATTCCCATGGGCTAACGCCATGAGGTGCCTCATCCTTTCCGTAAACTTTTGAACATAGTCCAGTATAGGAACCTCTTCTGTGGGGAAGGTGCCCTCCCAACTCTCTCGTACCAGCTCTAGGGGCCCTCGTACTTTTCGGCCGTACAGCAATTCAAAGGGAGAGAACCCAGTGGAGTCCTGCGGCACCTCCCGGTAAGCAAAAAGGAGCTGCTGCAAGTTTTTCTCCCAGTCTCCTTCCTCGGACTCCACATATTGGCTAATGAGCTGTTTGAGCGTTTTGTTGAAGCGCTCACACAATCCATTTGTTTCAGGATGGTAGGGGGTTGTGCGCATGGGGCGGACTCTATGTTTTTCCCACAGGGTGTGAATCAGTTCACTTTGGAACTGTGCCCCCTGGTCAGTCAATACTTCCTGTGGAAACCCTACCCGGCTAAAGATGTCCAGTAGAGCCTGAGCCACGTGCTCTGCATCTATGGAGGTTAAGGCAACGGCTTCTGGGTAACGGGTGGCAAAGTCTACCAGGGTGAGGATGAATCTTTTTCCTCTGCGGCTGGGGATGGCTAAGGGGCCTACTATATCAATGGCAACTCTCTGGAACAGTTCTCCTATCAAGGGCATGGGTTGAAGTGGGGCACGGCATGGGGCTCCCCCCATACGCTGACACACTGGGCAAGAGGCTCTGTATTTTTGCACTTCTTGAGTGACCCTTGGCCAGAAAAAACTACGCAGCAGGCGGGCCCGAGTCTTTTTGGTCCCCATGTGCCCAGCCGCAGGAACATCATGAGCTAAACGCAATAGTTGGGGTCGGTATTGCGAGGGTACCACAAGCTGATGTACACGGGTCCAGGGTTTTTCTGGGCAGGATGCGGGCTTCTCCCGATATAAGAGGCCTTTTTTCCATCTATATACCTCCCCCTGATTTCCTCCCCCAGGTTGGGTGGCCGCACTACGGATAAGCTCTAGGGTGGGGTCTGACAGTTGAGCTTCCCTGAACTCCTTACGATCTATCTCCCCCCAATCAATGGCCATAGTTGGGTCTGATGTACTCACATTTGTTGGCTCTGATGAGGAGGCTGAAGATTGAGTAGTTGGGTTCTCCTCTGATGGGCTGGAAGAAAGACCTGCACCAGGATGGTGTTTGGCTTGGCTGCGGGTGATGGCGGTGACAAATTGGCTGGATAGTCCTTGTCCTAGGTCATTTCCCAAAATTACAGGGGTGGGGAGGCCGTCCATGAGCCCCACTTCAACCTCTCCTTGGTCAGTTCCCCAGTCCAACTGCACTCGTGCCAGAGGGATGTTCGAGCGCTGGCCCCCAGCAAGGGTGATGGTCACTTGGCGGCCAAGTAAATGATGTTCTGTGGGAACAATATCTGGGCTGACCAGGGTGATGGAAGATCCCGAGTCTCGAAGTCCCTGAGCCTGTATATCACCGACCTTGACCGTCTGGATGTGGGGATGGAGGTTAGCTGGTGTACGGTGTCCGGCCTGCCGTAGGGTGTGGACTGGATAAACCACTTCCTCAGCTATTGGTGTTTCTCGGCAGTAGCATTCCTCAGGTCTCGTTGGTTCATCTCGGCATATGTTGACTGGTAGACGGGCTCCAGGCATGGGGCTCCGGTTTTGTAGACACTCTTTGGCCATGTGTCCAAGGCGCCCACACGTATAACAGCGCCGTGGGTTAGACAAGTCACCGACCCTGTTGGTAAACCTTTGTCTTGTTGGGGCTTCTGTGAGGTAATGAGTTAGTCCAGCACGTGAGTCTGGGGGTCGCTTGGATCCATGGTTGAGGGACCTCCTCAGATCGGTGGGCCTATTGGGCTTCCAGCTGGGTCGGTTGGCTGTAAATTCGTCAGTCAATCGCGCTGCTTGCTCTGGGGTGTCGGGCTTCCTGTCAGCTACCCATTCTCGGATTTCCGGGTCCATCTGCTCCAGCAGCTGTTCAAGCACTATCACATCCCGGAGGGCAGCAGCGGAGTGGGCAGCCCGACCATCGAGCCAGCGATTACAGTGTCGTCGGAGTTGACTGCCAAATTCGACGTACGAGACACCCTGGCGAGACATAATCCGGAACTTAGTGCGATGTCTCTCGGGTGTTATGGTAAAAAGGGCCAACAAAGTGTCCTTACTAATTCCGTAGTCCAAGCAGTCCTGAGGCCCAAGTGATCGGACAGCCTCCTGGGCCCAAACCGGCAAGCTTGTCCACAGGTATTTGGACCACTCATCTGTGGGCACCTGGTACATACGCATTAGCATCTCAAAGTTTTGCAAGTGTTCATCTATCTCAGTGCTGGAATCATTAAACACTGGCACATCCCTGTAGCGAAGATGACTTCCTTGGTGGTGGTCTATCCTGGAGGTAGGTGCTGATGGTGAGGAAATTGGAAATCCAAACACAAATTGCAGAACACCAGCCCTCTCTTCCCTTGAAGCTTCAGGCCCCAATGCAGTAAACAATTCCTTGACTCGGTCTGCTTATGTTTGGTTTGTTTCCAGACTGTCACTGGATCTAGGATGAGATACAGGGTTTACCTCCTCTGATACCACAACGGCAGTGTCCTCATCATCCTCTGCATCATTCTGGGCATCCCAACAGACTAATTTCCGGATCAAGTCTGACCGAGTGTCAGTGTTCCTGTAGTCAATCTTTCGCATCTGGCACAGATCCTGTAGCATCCATTTACTGCTGCGGTCGTAACTCCTCTCTGGTCCTTGTCCCATGGCTGAGCTGGTGGGGTTGGACATGGCAGCGTCCGAAACCTGAATGCCTCCCCTATGGCCTGCTGGGTATGCTTATGTGCCTCCCTGGTTGTTGAGTCCTGGACGGTGTCCTAAAACACCAGTCCACTGCAGCTCCCCTGGGTAAATCAGGCTGAGTAGTATCCCACTGCTGCCACCAATTGTGGAGACACGGGGCTCAGTGGGTGCTCTCGTCCACTAAAACCGCCGCCTTTAGAAAGACAGCGTGGCTCAGGGCTCATCCCAACTGAACGCCGGCCTCCTTAACCGTGGGCGTAACACTAGTCAGACAACACAGGGTGAGGGAACCACAATAATTAGACTTTATTGGATCCCCAAACAATTAACGGACATAACACATAACCAGCAAAACACAAATGTAACAGGCAACAGAGTCTCACCCTTCCGCTGGCTCACCAGGGATTTAGAATGTCCATGCCTCAGAGCTTCCAGGGCCGCTTACTCCAGTCCAGCAGCACCCCGCTTTTGGCGGGCACCCACCGAGAAAGGAATAATGCCAGATTCAGGAAGCTGTGTGAGGTCTGCAAAGTCTGTAACAGGTGACTGAACTGTCCCAACCTGAGTGTCCTCCTTAGGTAGTCCTGGTTTGATGTTACAATCCTGGCAGCCGGAGTCGAAATCCCTAGGCTGTGGATATGGTCTCCAACCGGAACCGGGGTCCCTAGATTGAAGCCATAAGATATCCTGATCCTCTAGTCAGCTCCAAAGAGCTTAGACTGGATCCATCAGCATCCATCAACCTTCATCAACCCTGGTGGCTTAAAGAAGTCCCTTTTATAGCCATAACCTTCCCTTAGGATACACTGCGTCCTCATCGATTGGTTGGACAAGATTGCTTCTCCCATTGGATGAATTTCAAGCTGCATGGATAATGTTCATTTAAATGATGTGCATAGAAAGACTCAGTATATCTACATGGAGTCGGCAAGTCACCGACTAGACAATGGCTACTAAGGTAATTACATTATCAATACACAACTACAATACAATGATTACTGGAAAAGTCTGGAGAGCAATAGCTAAGCAAACATGACTTAGCACACATAAGAACAATAGTCTGGCTGAATGTTAAGAAACTTTAACCCATGAGAGTCCATGTCGTCACACCGTACCGGTTGGATTTTTACATATACATATTTAATAAAATGGATTTTTAACTTTCCATTCCTGGCGCTGGAAATCTCCTTCCTATTTTCTACTATTGATTGGCTGCCCAGCCACATTCCGTGCGCAGGATCCGGATTCTACCAGCAAGGCAGTTTGGTGAGCTGGACTTTCTTTCCCTGTTACTAAAAAATTAATTTGATACATATCTATAATCTTAATTAACTGTTTTGGTGCTTTATCGCTGTGTCTTGATCCAATCACTTTGTTGTTATTTTTCCTTGCTGTTTTTATGTCTTTTGTGATGAACTACTACTAGTATTTTTACTATTTTTTGTGGCGATTCTATGTGAATTGGGTTTTTATGACTGCATGTAGCAGAGCTTGAATCATTGTGGAACCTCGTGTGGATTAAGTCGGACCTGCATGGGCATTTTGGGGATTAATAAAGTGGTAAAAGAGGGTATCCGCTAAACACACATCATGCACACAGGGCTCCGCTACATACATGTCATGCACACACAGCTGTTACATACACAGCTCCACTACGTAGACATCGTACACACATAGCACTGTCCTGTACACATCGTACACATGCGACTCTGCTCCATATATGTCATACACACATTTCCAGCGACTTGTGATCAAGACCGATCAGGTCCAAACGTTTTTCTTCTAAAGTCGCTCAATAAATCTTCTCCTCACCTGAACTTATCAATAAAGAATTCAATTTAGCAAAGACTGAAATGAGTGTGAAGGGGTCACATACATACGCAACAGGGGTCACATACATACGCAACAGGAGTCACATACATATGCATCAGAGTTTTACTATAACCGTCCACTGACACCGCACCTCATCCAGTGTGAAATTATTGAATGTTCTCAGTGAGAGGAACAAAATTATAATCTTGTGATACCTTTTAATGGCTAACTAAAATAAAATAAAGTGATGCTATAAAGCAAGCTTTCGAGACATCTCAGGCCTATTCCTCAGGCATGCTATAACAAATTTCTGAAGAAACTCAAATATATACACAAACAGAGCAGAGCAGAGCTGGCAAGCACCCCGAAACACCGTGTCTGCAAATTGGGATTCTGATCTGGCTATATATCCTAAGTCATTTGTAAAGGATTGTTAAAAATCCACATTTAACTTTTAGGATCGCTACTTCCAATAGGTGGCGCTGTGCTCGAGTTTGTCTCCTGTCTTGGAGAGTCAATTTGAATATTTTACAGAGGGGCATGGCAGCTATAAGTCCCCTTACTTTTCTTGCAACCAGACCGGTTTGCGAAGTCTCCATAAGGAGAATAGTGTTCCCCCGTGGTCCCACAAAGCTTCTCATAGCCAGATCAGACACCCCATACTTTCACTGACGAGGGGCAAGCACCCCGAAACACCGTGTCTGCAAATTGGGATTCTGATCTGGCTATATATCCTAAGTCATTTGTAAAGGATTGTTAAAAATCCACATTTAACTTTTAGGATCGCTACTTCCAATAGGTGGCGCTGCGCTAGAGTTTGTCTCCTGTCCTGGAGAGTCAATTTGAGAACATTCAATAATTTTTCAACTGGCTAACATGGTACCAAAACCTTTTCATCCAGTGTGTGCACACCAATATAGGACTACACTGAGGAGCTGATCATGTGACCCCTGACTCCTCCCCTCCATGTGACATCATCACAGGTCCTGTAAGCACAGAGCAGCCATATATCTAGTGTGCGGCTCTGCAGGTGGAGGTAGGTGCAGGGTATTATATATCTAGTGTGCGGCTCTGCAGGTGGAGGTAGGTGCAGGGTATTATATATCTAGTGTGCGGCTCTGCAGGTGGAGGTGTGTGGAGATTCCCCATTACTGGGGCAGGGGGCATTAACCCCTTCAGCTCTGAGACTTTCTTGGTGATTTTCTCTTGCTGATTTCTATGAATCGTGAGGTTTTTGCTCCTTTTCCTCTGATAGATACAAACGCCCCAACTATGAGAGGCCGGAAGTGAGGAAACCCGTCTGCCCTCAGTCCTCGGCCCCTTTCTGCCCTCAGTCCTCGGCCCCTTTCTGCCCTCGGCCCCTTTCTGCCCTCGGGTCTCGGCCCACTTCTGCCCTCAGTCCTCGGCCCCTTTCTGCCCTCGATCCTCGGCCCCTTTCTGCCCTCAGTCCTCGGCCCCTTTCTGCCCTCGGTCCTCGGCCCTGTTCTGCCCTCGGTTCTCGGCCCCTTTCTGCCCTCAGTCCTCGGCCCCTTTCTGCCCTCAGTCCTCGGCCCCTTTCTGCCCTCGGCCCCTTTCTGCCCTCAGTCCTCGGCCCCTTTCTGCCCTCGGCCCCTTTCTGCCCTCAGTCCTCGGCCCCTTTCTGCCCTCGGTCCTCGGCCCCTTTCTGCCCTCACACAGTATAATGTTCCCCCAGAATGTTCTCATTATATGTTTCCCCTTATTATCTCCAGTAATTGTATTATTACAGCAGATTCTTTCTGATGTTACATCGTCATCTTCTCCCCATTCAGGTCCCTACAATATCGGATCCTCTCAGTGGAGATCTTCTATAGAAGAGATTTCTCCTGATTGCCCCGTGAAGGATGGATATGGACAGGGACAAGATGGCGGAGAGGATATTACACCTCACCCTAGAGATCCTCTTCCGGCTTACTGGAGAGGTGAGAGATTCTGATGACGTCACATTACATCATTCTTATCTATGGGAATAATGGATGGACAGAACTGCAGAGGTGAGGACTTTGGAAATGTCTGTAGTGAGATTTATTACTGTGTCTCTCCATAACCAGGATTACACAGTAGTGAAGAAGACCTCTAGTGAGCGCTGTCAGGCCCCTGTGTCTGAGGGATGGGGAAGACCCCTGAGCCCAATCACGGGGCCTCCACCTCACCCCCCGATACATGAGGACATCAATAACCAGAAGATCCTAGAACTCACCTACAAGATGATTGAGCTGCTGACTGGAGAGGTGACACTGCTGGGAATGCTGGGACATTATACAGTAACGCTATGAAGGGATCAGGGGTGACGGTATCATTGTATGTGTCAGGTTCCTATAAGGTGTCAGGACGTCACCGTCTATTTCTCCATGGAGGAGTGGGAGTATTTAGAAGGACACAAAGATCTGTACAAGGACGTCATGATGGAGGTTCCCCAGCCCCTCACATCACCAGGTAATAGACAGGACTAAATACACACGGCCTATAATTATCTGTATGTAAGGAATGAATTCAGTCCCTGTATGTGTCTCCTCCAGTTCTATCCAGTAAGAGGACAACACCAGAGAGATGTCCCCATCCTCTTCTCCCACAGGACTGTAAACAAGAAGATCCCGATGTTCCTCAGGATCATCAGGTAGATGGAGAGAAGGAGCCATGAAATCTCCCTATGATGTGTAGACGGCTGTGAAGGTCTTGTGCTCAGTCTTGTTTTATCCTCCCGTATTATATGTGTTATACTTGTGTAATGAGAGCGGTGGAGATGGCAGGATTAGAGCTGATTATAGATGGGACTTCTTAATCTGTCTGTGACTTTTACAATATTTGTTTCAGGGGGAAGATCTGCCCCATATTAATACTACAGAGACATACATGAGGGGTGATGAGCGGAGTAAAGAGGAGATTCCTACAGATAACCGCCCAGGTGAGTAGTGAGCACTAAATGCAGAGAAGTCACAGATTCTTCTCAATCACCGGCTGTGGCTGCTTTATCAGGGTTGTAGTCCGGCCATATCAAATGGTCACCATTCTGCTGCTAGACCACCAGATGCTCATCCACCCAAAACTGTCCTAATTATTTTGGGCATTGGACGCCCTTCTGTTGGAGTGAGATCTGTATCAGTCAAATCTTACAGGTAGGATTCATCCTATCCCCTGAAATTGTTGACCCTTAGCTGCCCAGAGCTCTAATCTTCAAAGCCAAATGACAGCGTACGTAGAATGTGCAGACAACTTAGAAAATCATGGGAAGAAGAATCTAATCTGTATGGTGGACCCCTAAGAGAAAGCGGAGGGTACTGATGCTGGTGACCTCCTAGATTCTTAGTTTGGTGCCGTGTTCTCCAGGTGAATAAAGATTGATTGCTCTCAGTGGGAGAAACAAAATAATAATCTTGTAGTTGATGAAGAGACCTCAGTAGTCTGGAAAGCTTGCTTTGTAACATCATTTATTTTATTTTTGTTCTCCATTAATAAGCATCATAACTACAAGATTCTTATTGTTTCTTCCAATGAGCGCAATTAATCCATCTTTTATAACTACAAGATTCACTGGCGGATATACAATGATGCAGCTGCACAGGGGCTCTGAGCAGGATAGGCCCCCAAGTGCCTGAAAACATATGGAGATTTCCTTTGCTGGTGGCAGCTGCAATACTAATAGGAGAAGCAGGAGCCAGAACAGCTGAGCGCATATGATTATGTGGCGCCCCAGGACCTGGTCGCCACAACAGCATTGCCCCTCCAAAGGGTTAATGCTGAGCATGGAGGTAATTGGGGGAATCTTTGGCCAGTAAGTTCAACATCCAACGCAGTTTCTCCCTCAGGCCAGCAGGAGGAGCTCTGAACCTGGAGTTCCAGGGAGCATTCCTTAAGTCTGACCTAAGGGAGGAGTTAGTGTGTTCAGTCTGTAGCGAGAGAGCAGAGAGTCCAGACGCAGAGTGTGCTGTCTTGTGGAACTGGGGCCTAGAGCTGGAATAGCTTGGCCCAGTGAAGCAAGATTTGCAGACAGGCACAGAAGAGACTCGGACATCGGAGTCTGTGGTTGCCAGGGTATAAAATCCTTCCCTGGTGGCCGAATCCGGAGGGCAGGAGAGCTGCAAGCCCCCTGGCCCATCAGCAATCTGGAGGTACAGTTGCATTCCAAGGGCCCGGTGAGGACTCCAGCAGAGAAGCACCCGAGAGGGCCTGCGCAGCCTACCACACAGAAAAAGGGACGAACCACCGGTCCCAGCAGCAAGAGGGCCATTGCTAAATTCAGAGTGCAGGGTCCTGTAAAAGAAAAGAAAGAACAGGGAGTAGGCCTCATACTCAACTGGCCAAGGAGATCACCCCCAGGCACTTCCAGGCCGGCCGGATCATCTTTACCACCTGTGACGGTCTCCCTGGACTACACTGTTGCCAAGTAAAAGAGGAGAAGGTAAAGAGACTACTGTTTGTGCCTGTTTCTTTCACTGCCTGTCGGCCCTGCACCGTATTATTCACACAACATCACACCATAGACTCTCACGAGCACCAACTGTTGCCCCGGGGTGCCGCTCCACCTGTGGGGAGCAGGACCATCCAAGCTGCCATTCCATCAGCCCCGGAGGCCCCATACAGCAGCGGCGGCTTAATAGCCGCAAACCACAGGTGGCATCACGACATCCATAAACTTTATTCACCAGCCCTATTTAATTGACACCCACCAGGGCCACGGAGTCAGGTCCCGCCACCACTGATGACCCCCGGACTAGTCCGGCCCAGCACCGGGTGTCCCATAGCCCTGGGTGGGTGAGTCAATTATGCTGAGCTGACACAGGCCCCTTCCCTCACTTGTTAGAGGCCTGCAGGAGGGAGGATTCATCACCTCTGCGAAAGCTGAGTATTTTTCTGTATACATCCTCGTATTCACTAATATGTTCATATTATTTCAGCTCTATTACAAGTCTGAGAAATGCCGATGTGGTGAAGTCACATGTGCACATATAGGTGAATACATACAAAGAAGACTCCTACTCTCTTTTTTATGGAGTGTGCATGTAATGTAGTGTGAGTGTATTTATATACTCACCTACCTCCACTCTTCTACTCTCCTGAGTGACATCACCGCTCTCTAGTAGCTCAGGTCACACTACACTCTGAGCCAGAGGTCTTTTACAATTAAAGCCCATTGATCTTCTTTCTGTTGCTCCATAGACTTGCATTGTAAGTCACTTTTGGGTCCTGCAGAGCACAGAGTGACCTGGAGACACTAGAGTGTGGTGACGTCACTGAGAAGAGGCACAGAATAGCGCTGGACACCAGAGATACAGGAGAGCAGTGATGTCACTGAGAAGAGGAACAGAACAGCGCTGGCCACCAGAGAGAGCAGCGGTAGGTGAGTATATTATGACACTACATGCATAAACACACATTCCATCAGTAAACAAGCTAGTGGGGCCTTCTTTAATGATGTCTATGGTGCGGCTGTTTTTTGCTGTATTTCCTCTGTTTCTCTGCTGTACTCACCTGTCATGTAGAGCACTGCTTAAAAGGATCCAGCCAGCGGATACATGTTGTCCGTGGATTGAGCAGCGTGTATCAGACATCACATCTTTATGACTAGTATTTGATGCGGCTCAGTCCCAAACATCTATTAAAGTGTTTTTACTCCTCTGAATCTCTGCAGCACTTTAGGGGCACATACACCTGGCTGTGATCATACAGACACTGCCTGTTACAGGCTGCCACGGCTCATGGGTCTCAGCTGTCAGGGTCACACACCCCTGGCTGTGATCATACAGCCACTGCTTGGTACAGGCTGCCCATGGCTCATGGGTCTCAGCTTTCGGGTTCCCTATAAAGGAGTTGTGTGAAATAATACATGTACTGTAAAGTCATTTTTTGGCAAAAGGATCTAATAAGGGTTCAATTTTGTAAAACTAACAAAATAAATTATTCACCCCTGCAGTCACCCTCCTGGATCCAGCGCAGGCCGTCCTGTGGTCTGTGCCAGCATTATTTATGTCACCGTTCTACGAGACACAGGACCGCTGCAGCTTGTGATCTGCTGCAGCGCTCAGGTGACTTGAACTGCAGGCATCACAGGCTGCAGCGATCCTGTGTCCCGTAGAATGGTGAGATAATGCTGGCACAGAGCACAGGGCGGCAGCGCTGGATCCAGAAGGGTGAAAACAGGGGAACACAATTTATTTTGATATTTTTACAGAATCTGGCCTCCAGGTAATCACCTTGTGTCTGGACAATCCCTTTAATAAACTATAAATCCTCATCTTTGTTGCACCTGAGAGCTCTAGTGTTACATTCCCTGATGCTTCTGTTTACAATGGCTGCTATTCTGTCTCTTCCTGGTAGCAATGAATCCAACCGCTCTAATTATCAGTCCCTTAGATAACTGTATGATTTTACTCACTCTACGGCTTCCACAGATAGCTCAACTCAGCACAACGATGACTTGTAGGAAGACAAGGAGAAACGCTGTAGTTTTCTTCTAGAATCTTGTATTAAGTACAAAGTAAATGCAGGTGAAAAGGAATAATCTGTACAGGGTTGCAGACATGTCTCTTCAGCAATGGTTTCTCTAGACTAACTGAAGGAGAAGGGAGGAGCATTCTATACAGAAGCCAACTAAGGGAGGTACATAGGGACAAACTTCATACAGTCTAATCTACCTAGTAACAATAAAGGAATTTCCTGATAGGAGGAAAAATATGCAATGCAAGAATTACATACTACAGGTTGTTCCCATTCATGGGACACAACACTCCCCGTCTGAAATCATATGATTTCACAAGTCCTTCTACGACGTAAGGAGTCGATCCTGTCCCTCGATGTCACGAAACCTGTAACGAGATAAGAGACAACACAAAAAATGCAACGTAATGCACTGAATTCAAGTCCATGCTTTGTTGATGACGCATTGTCCTTGCGTAAAAATGAAAAAGTAGAAAAATGTTAAACATGAATTCAAGTTCAACAAACCCATCTTCAGATTGGGGAAGCCGCAAACATGCCAACTCTTCCTCCAACCCAATAATCCAACGGTAAAGTTTTAATCCAAAGGAAAAGTTCAAGGTTCATTAGACACGGACAGTTGTGTCTTCATACAGCAGGGGTAAGGAAAGGTGCGCTCCCCGCCGTGGCAGTGTCCAATGACAAAGTTAGTTCATGTAACGTCCTCCTTTGGTAAAAGTAGCACGAGTTCGGTGACTGGACGAATCACACACATGTGCCAGCCGTGGCACGTTGAAGACTTGTAGTTGGTGAAACAGTGAGCAGTGTGAACAAGACAAGCTACGGCTCGTACCTCAGATGACCAACTTGAGAAGCACTCGAAGCGATGAGATCTCAACTTCTGTTTTGATGTCACTGAAGTGTAGCGAGCGGAGACGACCGGTCTAATTTCCTTGTCGGATTCTGGTTCCACCAGCTCGTACATGTTGCCGGCGTAGTTATCGCAGGTCTCCTCGTATACGATACTTGGAGGTGTCAGCCACATGTTGTCGCCGAGTTTGGATGCAGCAGTGAGTCTCGTTCCTCGGTCGGTTGGGTTTTGTTCGGTGGGAATGTGGTGCCACTGTTCAGCATGATCTCTGTCGAGGATATTTTGCTTAATCTCGACAAAGCATTTCTCCATCTCTGGTTGTCTTTCCAAAGTACGTTTTAGAGAGGAGGACCTTGCGGTTGCTTGCTGGGAGTTGTTTGGCAACCTTGGCCTTGGAGACCGAAAGGGTAATGGGGCTACCCAACTGTTAGAGTCATTTTGAGAGAACTCTTTATCCATAATCTTTATAAATACTTTGTCTTCTCTCATCGGAGCCAATTTGTTGTCTTCATTTGTAGACTCGAACGCTGCTGTTGACCCGAAGTCGTCATCCCAGAGATGATATGCGTCCGCGCAGTCGGGAGGCTGCTGTCGCCACCTGGTGTCGCTCAGCCTCTCTTTCACCCCGTAGTGATGCGGACATGGTTGAAAGTGAGTGCCGCGACCGTTTGGGAGGATGTGCGTCTTGTAGGAGGAGATCACGTCGGGACTCTTCACTTTGCCTACGCAGACGTTTCCTATGATCACCCAGCCTAGGTCGTAGCGCTGAGCGAATGGCGCATCGTGTGGCCCGTTGATGTGTTGGCATACTTTGTATAGCCGGAGGATGTCCCTTCCAATCAGAATCAGGATTTTTGCACTATGATCAAGAGGTGGGATCTTGCCGGCGATAGTTCTCAGGTGAGGGTGGTGAAGAGCTGCCTCAGGTGTCGGAATCTCTTCCCGGTTAGCCGGTATCTGATTGCACTCGACTAGTGTCGGTAGAGGTATCTCTACGGTATTTTCCAGAGATGTTACCACGAGACCACTGGCTCTTCTTCCGCAAGCTTCTGAGATGCCGCTGCAAGTGCCTAGTGTGTAAGGGTAGGCATTTCCTTTTAAGCCGAACAAGTCGAAGAGTTCAGACCTGGCAAGTGACCTGTTACTCTGGTCATCCAGGATGCTGTACACCTTCACGGCCCTTTCTGGGTGACCTTTGGGATATACCCTTACTAGGCATATTTTCGCACAAGACTTGTCCCAGAGATCTTCTCCGCAGACTGCGGTGCACGAGGAGGATACTGTAAGGTGGTTCGCAGCTTGGCCTGTACTCTCCCCGCCATGACTTGTGGTAGGAGAAGGTGTAGGTGCAGGATCAGGCTGAGATGGGTGCAGCGCTTGTACGTGATCTGTGCTGTCACACTCCATACACTTAATTGTAACATTACAGTCCTTGGCAAGGTGTTCTGTAGAGGCACAACACCTGAAACATACCCCAAACCTTTTCAAGAGTTCCTTTCGTTCTTGAAGGGGTTTCTTCCTGAAGCCAATGCACTTCTTCAGGGGGTGTGGCAGATTGTGAATTGGACACTGGCGGTTTGGATTTTCCGCCTTCCCGCCTTCATTGCCCTTGTCTGGTGCAGACGTTGGTGTAGGTGGTAGAACATCGGTCTTTTTGACTGATACTGGGCCCCTACATTTCCTGTCATTTTGATGAGTGCTCTCATACCTGGGAGCTGGTGGAGTCGGTGGGTTCTCCACAGGTGAAGCTGGGGTCTGCCTTACGTTCCGCGATGCCATTGATGAACTCACAGAAGTAGGAGAATGGAGGGAAGGAGACTTGGTGCTCTTTTTTATAGTTTGTTCCTACCGTAGTCCACCTTTCCTGCACGTTGTAAGGTAACTTGGCGACTATGGGTTTCACCCCACGAGCGGTGTCCAGGTAGCTGAGGCCAGGTAGGTGTGTGTCTGTTTTGGCCAGCTGGAGCTCGGACAGCAGGTCGCTGAGTTCCTGGTACTTTGAAGCATCCTTGCTAGATATTTTGGGAAGGTCGTATAGTTGTTTCAGCAATGCATCTTCAATTGCTTCAGGACTGCCGAAGCCTTTCTCTAGCCTGTCCCATGCGGTTGCGAGACCAGTTGTTGGGTCGCTGATGTAGACGGATCTGAGTCTCTTGATTCTCTCAGTAGACCGTGGCCCTAGCCACCTGATTAGCAAGTCCAGCTCTTCAGCAGCTGTAATGCCGAGGTCACGCGTTGCGGTTTTGAAGGCACACTTCCACCCTCTGTAGTTTTCAGGCTGGTCGTCATACTTTGTGAGACCGGTGTTGGTGAGTTCTCGGCGGATCATGTACCTTGCAAAGTCGGACATGTCTGATCTTTGCGACGTTTGGGGCACATTTGTTGACTGCGTGGTGCTGGTTGCGTGATTCGTAGCTTCTTGGTTCGGGAACATGGGAAAGTATGGAGTGGCGTAGGCGTTTAGACCAGTGATCGGTTTGGTGTGTACAATCTCTGTTGTATACGGGGCTGGAACTACATAGTTGTTGGGAGTGTAGCGCCTTGCCGGCATGTTAGGTTGCATGTAGGTTGCATACGGAGGTTGCTGATGTGCAGGGTGTGGCTGTGCTTTGGAATATGAAGCTGGTTCAGGCTTGAAAGTCTGAGGTGCATTGGACTGACCTGGAAGGCTGGAAGCTGTAGATGGATCAGTGTCTTGAGGCTCTGGAGAAGTGTTAGCACTGACGGGAATGTTGACGGTAGTTGGCGGTTCGTCGGCTTGGCTCAGCACGTAATCTCTTGTACGCTTAAGTGAGTCTTCTGTGTCGAGATCACACAAACTGGCGCTGCCTTCTTGGCTCCCACCCAGAGCTTGCTCAAAGACCTTTAGCCTTGCCATGGCCGCCACATGTTCACATTCCTTCTGAAGGGCTTCAATTTCTGCTTCCTTGCGTGCAGATTCTGCTTTTATCTCCGCTTCCTTGCGTGCAGATTCTGCTTTCATCTCCGCTTCCTTGCGTGCAGATTCTGCTTTCATCTCCGCTTCCTTGCGTGCAGATTCTGCTTTCATCTCCGCTTCCTTGCGTGCAGATTCTGTTTTCATCTCTGCTTCTCTCTGGGCGAAGATGGCTTGTACTTTTGTTGTTTCTGCTTCAGCGCGCGCCTTTATGAGCTGCTCGCTGAGGGTTGAGTACTTTGATGAGCCTGATTTGAGTGAGTGCCTTGAGCTCTTAATGGACCTGGATTTGTAAGATGCCGCTCCTGACATTTGCGCAATTTTTGCTTCAGTCTCGCTCACAATGTCGCGCACGGTGCGGTCTCGTTCAGCATTAAGCTGTTGGAAGTCCTGTAGTTCTCTTTCAGACTCAGACGTATTTGATCTCAGCAGGGTAGAGGAATATTTTTTACAAATCTCTTTGTAAGACCGGTATGCTGAGTACAGTTGTTCAAGGGCTCCCTCTGGTGGTAGCTCATGAGCACCGGGCGCAGATAAAACAGTCACTTGTTTTTGCACTCTTTGCCACAATAATGCTGTCTGGGTAAATAGTTCACTTCTGGCTGTTTCTAGGTTCTCTTTAACCTTCCATGTTGGTTTGGTCAACCGCTTAGATCTTTCACTGTAATTTGAGTGTGAGTCCATGTCTTCCTCTTGTTGCTTTAAAGCAGGTAGGGAAATTGTTCTCTTTGACTCCATCAGGAAGAGTGAATGCTGCCTGCACTGGTTGTCATGGAGATCATACAATGTTGCAATCTCTCTGCAGTCTGTTTTGCAGGATGTATTTGCAGAGTCTCTGGCTGCAATTTACAATTAGCTTATGGGGGATTCTAGGTTTATAGCTGCACACAGTTCTGATAACAGGTTAATACTTTACATTGCACTTTGTCTGAAGCTGCTATAAAGTTTTATGCAGTGGCTTGTTATCAGCCCCTTGAGGTAATCCTTTCTCTGGATTGTGTGCAGTATAGCACTCCTGGAAACAGGTTATTTACTGATATATGTATACTAATCCCGGTCACAGCTAATCCTTTTCACTATTCTGTCTCTTCCTTGTAGCAATGATCCAACCGCTCTAATTATCAGTTCCTTAGATAACTGTATGGTTTACTCACTCTACGGCTTCCACAGATAGTGTTAACTCAGCACAACGATGACTTGTAGGAAGACAAGGAGAAACGCTGTAGTTTTCTTCTAGAATCTTGTATTAAGTACAAAGTAAATGCAGGTGAAAAGGAATAATCTGTACAGGGTTGCAGACATGTCTCTTCAGCAATGGTTTCTCTAGACTAAACTGAAGGAGAAGGGAGGAGCATTCTATACAGAAGCCAACTAAGGGAGGTACATAGGGACAAACTTCATACAGTCTAATCTACCTAGTAACAATAAAGGAATTTCCTGATAGGAGGAAAAATATGCAATGCAAAAATTACATACAACAGGTTGTTCCCATTCATGGGACACAACAATACTTCCACCTTTAGTAGAGTGTGGTGCTTTCCAATTGGCTGAAGCAGAGAGCTGATTACCTCAGCTGGACTGCACACACACCCATACTGACAGACTGGATTGTACTACACATCCCAGTCACCCTAATCATAGAGACTGCACAGAGCCTGCACTGCCTGTTGTGGAGACACGGGTGTCTTTAGGTGCTCTCATCCGCTGAACCGGCCGCCTTTAGAAAGACAGCATGGCCCATTGCTCATCCCAACTGAACGCCGACCTCCTTAACCGTGGGCGGAACACTACTACTACTACTACAACACAGGGTGAGGGAATCAAAATATTAAGACTTTATTGGATCCCCAAACAATTAACAGCACATGGCACATAACCAGCAAAACACACAAATGTAACAGGCAACAGAGTCTCACCCTTCCGCTGGCTCACCAGGGATTTAGAATGTCCGTGCCTCAGAGCTTCCAGGGCTACTTACTCCAATCCAGCAGCACCCCGCTTTTGGCGGGCACCCACCAAGAATGGAATAACGCCAGACTTAGGAAGCTGGCTGAGGTCTGCAAAGTCTGTAGCCAGGTGACCAAATTGTCCCAACCTGGGTTTCTTCCTTAAGTAGTCTCTGGTATGATGATTTAATATAATCCTGGCAGCCGGAGTCAAAATCCCTAGACTGCGGATATGGTCTCCAATCGGAATTGAAGTCCCTACATTGAAGACATGTAGCCAAGTGATCCTGTAGTCGGAGCCAAAGTCCCTAGACCGAGTCCACAAGGCATCCTGGTTCTGATCCCCTAGCCAGCTCCTAAGAGCTTAGACTGGATCATGGAACATCCATCACCAACCTGGTGACTCCAAGAAGTCCCCTTTTATAGCCATAGCCTTCCTTTAGGATATACTGTGCCCTTATCGGATTGGTTGTACAAGGTTGCTTCTCTTATTGGATGAATTTTAAGCTGCATGGATAATGTTCATTTAAATGATGTGGATAGAAAGACTGAGGATATTTACATGTAGTCTGAAATCCAAGACTAGGCAATAGACACTGAGGTAATTTACATTAGATTAGCAATACAATGGGTGTCTTGCCTTCAGTGGCCAAAACAATTACATGAGTCAACAAGAGTTTTGTAAAAACAATGACTTATCCCCCGTCTATAAACAAACTATCTTCATGTCTGGCTGAATTTTAAGAAATGTAACCCCTGCTAAGTATTGACAGAGTCCAGGTCGTCACACCTGTAGCTTCGGGTTCTAACATCTCCATCACCAGCTCCATCACCAGCTCCACTGACAGAATGAATAAGGCTGTGCCTGGTGACCGTGTCGGGGGAGACCGCTAAGGGGTCTTCAGGGTCACAGAGTCTGAGTCCAAATCAAATCTGCACAGATGTATTTATGAGAAAAAATGACCACACAGAGACGTGTCTCTATCTGGGAGAAGCTCAAAGTCCTTCTGATTCTTATATTATAAAATACACACAGTTATTCAGTTCAACATTGTCCCTGATTGGTCAGAGATAACCAGCAATGTCCATATAGTACGTAACCAGTTTGTTACTGGCTTTCTAATACCAGTTTGAACCAGCTACTGAATACTTCTTTGTTAACAGGTTGCAGAGCAAGAACTAGGAGTCAACATCCCACATCTCACATAGTGTGAACTAACTGATTACGAGTTCTTCTCAGTATATTATGAATACCTCTTTGTTCATTGTTCCTTTTGGCTTCATTATCTTTGTTAACACCTTACTGTACATACACACATCTTATAATCATATTGTAAAGCTTCTATGCAATTGTCATATAGACACAGATAAATAGGCAACGACATCTATACTTTGATTATTTACACACACACACAGATGATCTTATTACATCTGGACAAATGGCCTATAGCCCAGGCCTACCCTCACAGTCCCCCTGTAATGCCTGATTGGATCCACAGACTCAGACTGGCTGTAAGGGGAGTCTAGAGAAAAGCCGCTCACAAAGCAAGATCCCAAGAACTCTGCAACCCTTTAACCCCTATACAAGGATTTGGAATTACACAGAGCCCCAGAGATCACTACCTATGGTAGGCTGTAGTCCGTGGTCGTCAGGCAGGATCAAAAACCAGGAGATGCTAAACAGGAACAGAATCGGCAGGCAAGGGCGTAGTGAGGAGACAAAGCAGAGGTCAAATCCGGAACTGGCAGCAAGGTACAAAAACGACAGGCAGGAGGGTAGTCAAACAACAAGCAAAGGTCAGCGCACAGGAATCAAAATACAAACCGCATATGAGCCAGGAGTACAGAACTATCTCTGGCAGTGCTCATGTGACAGGAGGGGGAATAAGAAGGGTGTGGTGTCTTCCCATTGGCTGCAGGTGAATGTTGGCAACTTCAGCTGGAAGACACACACCACCTACAGTCAGCCAGTGGTACTGCAGGTTCCAGGGAAACCCAGCCTAGTGGATGAGCGGAGCCTGGGCTCCGCTGAGCCACGGACACCGACACCTCTCCCATCACCAGCACTATCCATGGTGGGAACATGGCGTCGTCTGGCAATCGGAGCAGAAGTCGCAGGAGCGGACTCCGGTGGGGACGTGACACCCCCCTTAATAAGATATCTGTGACTGTTGTCAACCTTACATTTTTAAAACTTTATCATTTAGACATATTTCATTTGGAACTTATCTGTGAACCACCCCCTTGGTTTTAATTAGATGCAATTGGTCCAATTATAGATGTAATTAGACTCCAATTACATCTATCATATATATATATATATATATATATATATATATATATATATATATATATATATATATATATATATATATATACAGTGCCTACAAGTAGTCTTCAACCCCCTGCAGATTTAGCAGGTTTGATAAGATGCAAATAAGTTAGAGCCTGCAAACTTCAAACAAGATCAGGATTTATTAACAGATGCATAAATCTTACAAACCAACAAGTTATGTTGCTCAGTTAAATTTTAATACATTTTCAACATAAAAGTGTGGGTCAATTATTATTCAACCCCTAGGTTTGATATTTTGTGGAATAACCCTTGTTTGCAATTACAGCTAATAATCGTCTTTTATAAGACCTGATCAGGCCGGCACAGGTCTCTGGAGTTATCTTGGCCCACTCCTCCATGCAGATCTTCTCCAAGTTATCTAGGTTCTTTGGGTGTCTCATGTAGACTTTAATCTTGAGCTCCTTCCACAAGTTTTCAATTGGGTTAAGGTCAGGAGACTGACTAGGCCACTGCAACACCTTGATTTTTTCCCTCTTGAACCAGGCCTTGGTTTTCTTGGCTGTGTGCTTTGGGTTGTTGTCTTGTTGGAAGATAAAATGACGACCCATCTTAAGATCCTTGATGGAGGAGCGGAGGTTCTTGGCCAAAATCTCCAGGTAGGCCGTGCTATCCATCTTCACATGGATGCGGACCAGATGGCCAGGCCCCTTGGCTGAGAAACAGCCCCACAGCATGATGCTGCCACCACCATGCTTGACTGTAGGGATGGTATTCTTGGGGTCGTATGCAGTGCCATCCAGTCTCCAAAGGTCACGTGTGTGGTTGGCACCAAAGATCTCGATCTTGGTCTCATCAGACCAGAGAACCTTGAACCAGTCTGTCTCAGAGTCCTCCAAGTGATCATGAGCAAACTGTAGACGAGCCTTGACATGACGCTTTGAAAGTAAAGGTACCTTACGGGCTCGTCTGGAACGGAGACCATTGCGGTGGAGTATGTTACTTATGGTATTGACTGAAACCAATGTCCCCACTGAAACCAATGTCCCCACTGCCATGAGATCTTCCCGGAGCTCCTTCCTTGTTGTCCTTGGGTTAGCCTTGACTCTTCGGACAAGCCTGGCCTCGGCACGGGTGGAAACTTTCAAAGGCTGTCCAGGCCGTGGAAGGCTAACAGTAGTTCCATAAGCCTTCCACTTCCGGATGATGCTCCCAACAGTGGAGACTGGTAGGCCCAACTCCTTGGAAAGGGTTTTGTACCCCTTGCCAGCCTTGTGACCCTCCACGATCTTGTCTCTGATGGCCTTGGAATGCTCCTTTTGTCTTTCCCATGTTGACCAAGTATGAGTGCTGTTCACAAGTTTGGGGAGGGTCTTAATTAGTCAGAAAAGGCTGGAAAAAGAGATAATTAATCCAAACATGTGAAGCTCATTGTTCTTTGTGCCTGAATTACTTCTTAATACTTAAGGGGAACCAAACAGAATTCTTGTGGTTTGAGTGGTTGAATAATAAATGACCCTCTGAATAAACTTTTCACAATTTAAAAAAAAAAAGAAATAACATTCTTTTTTGCTGCAGTGCATTTCACACTTCCAGGCTGATCTACAGTCCAAATGTCACAATGCCAAGTTAATTCCGAATGTGTAAATCTGCAGGGGGTTGAATACTACTTGTAGGCACTGTAATATATATATATATATATATATATATATATATATATATATATATATATATATAATATGTATATGTAGTTCAGCCCAAAAGTTTGGACACACCTTCCCATCTCTAGAACAACTGTTAAGAGGAGACTTTGTGCAGCAGGCCTTCATGGTAAAATAGCTGCTAAGGACAGGCAACAAGCAGAAGATACTTGTTTTGGCTAAAGAACACAAGGAATGGACATTAGACCAGTGGAAATCTGTGCTTTGGTCTGATGAGTCCAAATTTGAGATCTTTGGATCCAACCACTGTGTCTTTGTAGAAAAGGTGAACGGATGGACTCTACATGGCTGGTTCCCACCGTGAAGCATGGAGAAGGAGGTGTGATGGTGTGGGGGTGCTTTGCTAGTGACACTGTTGGGGATTTATTCAAAATTGAAGGCACAGAGAACTAGCATGCCTACCACAGCATCTTGCAGCGGTGTACTATTCCATCCGGTTTGCGTTTAGTTGGACCATCATTTATTTGTCAACAGGACAATGACCCCAAACACACCTCCAGGTTGTGTAAGGGCTATTTGACTAAGAAGGAGAGTGAAGGGGTGCTACGCCAGATGACCTGGCCTCCACAGTCAACAGACCTGAACCCAATCGAAATGGTTTGGGGTGAGCTGGACCGCAGAGTGAAGGCAAAAGGGCCAACAAGTGCTAAGCATCTCTGGGAACTCCTTCAAGACTGATGGAAGACCATTTCCGGTGACTACCTCTTGAAGCTCATCAAAAGAGTGCCAAGAGTGTGCAAAGTAGTAATCAAAGCAAAAGGTGGCCACGTTGAAGAACCTAGAATATAAGACATATTTTCAGTTGTTTCACACTTTTTTAAGTATTTCATTCCACATGTTTTAATTAATAGTTTTGATGCCTTCAATGTGAATCTACAATTTTCAGAGTCCTGAAAATAAAGAAAACTCTTTGAATGAGAAGGTGTGTCCAAACATTTGGTCTGTACTGTATGTATATATATATATATATATATATATATATATATATATATATATATAATATATATAGGCCTTCCATTAGATTGTTGTCTAATACAACACTACAGGCTCTAGCTCCCCCCTTAGATACTTATTTTATTTGTTAAAGGGTAACTCCATGATTTACAGGGGCTGTTAGGATTGGCATTAATACTTTCATTAGACCACATTACCCTGACCAAGGAAGGTTGAATCTAGATCTTATCTTGAGATCAGCACATAACCAAAAAACATTTACAGATTGTCTGTGGTTCTTTTTCCAGATATTAAACGAGAAGGAGGATACTTACATAGTTACTTAGGTTGAAAAAAGACCTGGGTCCATCTAGTTCAACCTTCCACCACCAATTATACATTTGGTCACTAAGTCATTTATAACTAACAATGTTGTGTGTACTGAGGAAATCATCCAGCCCTTTTTTAAAAGCTGTTATAGTATCTGCCATTACTACCTCTTGTGGTAGGGCATTCCACAGTCTGACTGCTCTAACTGTAAAGAACCCTTTCCTATTTAGCTGTCAGAATCGCCTTTCTTCCACTCGCGGTGAGTGCCCCCTGGTCCTTAGTATTGTCTTTGAAAGAAATAAGTCATGTACCAGTCCTTTATATTGACCACACATGTATTTATACAAATAAATGAGATCTCCTCTGAGACGTCTTTTTTCTAAGCTAAACATATCTAACTTTTTCAACCTCTCATCATATGGGAGGCCTCCATTCCTTGTAGTAGTCTAGTTGCCCGCCTTTGAACTGACTCTAACTTCTGAATGTCCTTTTTAAATTGTGATAATTGATTTATAGAGGGGTAATAATACGTTGGGATCACGGGATCTAATCTCTCTTTTAAAAAACACCATAAAATCTTGTTTGCTTTAGCAGCTGCTGCTTGACATTGAGTACTGTTGATCAGCTTATTTGTAATGAGAATACCCAAGTCCTTCTCCTGTTCTGTAGTCCCGAGTTTACTTCCATTTAATGTATACGCAGTTATAGGATTACTCCGTCCTAGGTGCTTTACTTTACATTTATCAACATTAAATTTCATTTGCCAAGTATCTGCCCATTCTGACATCTTATTGAGATCTTTCTGTAATATTGTACTATCAAGGTCAGTTTTTAAGTTTTTAACATCCTACATAGTTTGGTGTCATCAGCAAAGACTAAGGGGCACTTTGCACACTACGACATCGCAAGCCGATGCTGCGATGCCGAGCGCGATAGTCCCCGCCCCCGTCGCAGCTGCGATATCCTTGTGATAACTGCCGTAGCGAACATTATCGCTATGGCAGCTTCACATGCACTCACCCGTCCTGCGACCGTCGCTCTGGCCGGCAACCCGCCTCCTTATTAAAGGGTCGGGTCGTATGGCGTCACTGCGACGTCACACAGCAGGCGGCCAATAGGAGCCGAGGGGGGGAGATGAGCGGGATGTAAACATCCCGCCCACCTCCTTCCTTCCGCATATCCTACGGAAGCCGCAGTGACGGCGGTAGGAGATGTTCCTCGCTCCTGCGGCTTCACACACAGCGATGTGCGCTGCCGCAGGAGCGAGGAACAACATCGGACCGTCGCATCATGGATTACGCCGACGGTGCACCAATGATACCATTACGACGCTTTTGCGCTCGTTAATCGTATCATCGAGCCTTTACACACTACGATGTCGCATGCGATGCCGGAAGTAGGTCATTTTCAATTTGACCCCACCGATATCGCACCTGCGATGTCGTAGTGTGCAAAGCCCGCCTTACACTTTACTATCAATCCCATCCACAAGGTCATTAAAAAAGAGATTAAAAATAATCGGTCCTAGCACAGATCCCTGCGGCACCCCACTGCTGACTATAGCCCATTTACAGAAAGTACCATTTATGACTACTCTTTGTTTCCTATCTTCTAGCCAACTCCTTACCTAGCTGCATATAGTTTCCCCTAGTCCTTGCTTCTGGAGCTTTAGTATAAGGCTATTATGTGGTACAGTATCAAATGCCTTTGCAAAGTCCAAATAAATCACATCAGCTGCATTACCAATATCCAGGTTTGCACTTACCTCCTCATAGAACCCCAACAGGTTGGTTAGACACGACTTATCTTTCATGAATCCATGCTGTTTGTCAGTTATTATAATATTTTCTGCAATATATTTTTGCATGTCATCCCTTAAAATGCCCTCAAAAACTTTGCAGACTACTGATGTCAGGCTTACTGGACGGTAATTGCCTGGATCCACCCTCTTACCTTTATTAAATATTGGTACCACATCAGCAATCCTCCAATCCTGAGGCACCAACCCTGTTACAAGCAAGTCTAAAAAGATGAGCTACAGCGGTCTGTCGATTACGGAACTCCATTCCCTCAATATTCGTGGATGAATGCCATCTGGCCCTGGGGATTTGTCAATGTTTAATTTACTCAGACGCAGGCGTACTTCTTCTTGTGTTAAATTAATTATATCGGGTGGTGAACTTTGATTTTTCACTTGTTGAATGATCCCTGGAACAGTCTGTTCCTTGGTGAACACGGATGAGAAGTGCCTGTTTAATATCTCAGTCTTTTGTTTGTCTTCTATAACTAACTTGTTATTATATTTTAAGGGGAGAATACTATTCTTTGTTTTTCTTTTGGCCTTAATGTATTTATAAAAGATTTTGGGATTTATTTTAATATCCTTGGCGATTTATGTTTCAGTAGCTAATTTTGCTTGCTTGATTTCTTTTTTACATTTCCTATTGATATCTTAATACTTCTGAAATGCTATTTCTGTATTCTCAGCCTTTAAGATTTTAAACGCCCTTTGTTTTTGTTTTATTATACTTTGTACAGTCTTATTTATCCATAGTGGTTTCTTTTTATTCCTGGACATTTTATTATCAGAGGGTATAAGTTTTTACAGGACTCTAGTAGTATATCCTTAAACTTACCCCATTTATGTTCGGTATCCCCAGTTATCATGACATTGTCCGAATCTACACATTTAAGCTCTTCCCTTAATTTGTTGAAATCAGCTTTTCTAAAATCCCAGGTTTTAGCATTTCCCCTTTGAAATGTTCTATTGATTATTACTTTGAAGCTTACTATATTATGATCGCTGGTGCCCAAGTGCTCCCGGACCTATAGATCTAAAATTGTATCCGGTCTATTTGACAGGACCAGATCTAGCAAATTATCTCCCCTTGTCGGTTCATCTACCATCTGTGAGAGGAAATTGTCTTGAATAGTAGATAAGAACTTACAGCTTTTAGCACAACGAGAAGATTTTCTGACCCACTGAATGTCTGGATAGTTGAAATCCCCCATAATAAGAACCCGATTATTATTATTAGCTGCCTTCTCAATCTGTTGCAGCATTTCACCCTGTATTTGTTCAGGTTTGTTAGAACACAGGTTTTAGGCGACATTGGGGGTACTGCAACAATGTACAGTCAGTATGGGTAAATGTACATGGGGAGGGGAATAATGGAAAAATTTTGATTTTGGTTGGTGCTAGTCCATCCAGGGCCACCTCCTAAACCTTGGTGATCTGCTCTTGATAAAGAGCCAAAGCATGATGAGGCTTCATGTGAACAGTTTGTGATGCTTATTCAGAGAAGCCTTCTGAGATCATGGGTGGAATGGCAGCCGCTCTCTGCTTCAGTTGTTTCAGGTCCATCTGTTTCTGAGGTGTGACGTTATCTCGCGTGTCACTGCCAGAGCTCAGCAGACTGGACCGAGGAGACAGCAGCCTGGTGGGATGGGCTCTTTCAAAACTTTTCCCGATATTACTGAATATATACATATATGAGTTAGTAGGAAACAAAAACATTCATAAATATATTAGGCTACATCAACTAAACCACATATTTGGGTCTGTGAAATGGCTGAATTAAGTATTTCAGGTTACTCAATTCATACCCTCAACAACAGAAGCTGACGTCACTGGAGCAGATCCCAGATAAGATGTGACACATTTGCAGAAGACTTGATGTGACAGAACAGCAGAAAACCAGAGCAGGAGAAAGTCCCATAAAGGGACTCCATTTTGGAAATTATAGCCTTCAGTGAATTTCTCCATAGTTGTAGTGACAATTTTAACTGCACAGGCACTTTCCAGGAATTAGCGCGCAGTGGATGTTGGAGTGAAAATTGCAAATACAGTATATCACAAAAGTTAATACACCCCTCATATTTTTGTAAATATTTAATTATATATTTTCATGGGACAACACTGACAATCTGACACTTTGATACAATGCACAGTAGTCAGTGTACAGCTTGTATAACAGTGTAATTTTGGTGTGTCCTTTAAATGACTTAACACACTTCCATTAATGTCAAAATTGCTGACAACAAACATGAGTACACCTCTAAGTGAAATTGCCAAATTGTGCTCAAAATGACAATATTTTGTGTGGTCACCATTAGTTTCTAGCACTGCCTTAATTCTTTTGTGCATGGAGTTCACTAGAACTTCACAGGAGCCGCTGTATTCTCTTCCATGATGATATCACAGGGCTGGTGGATGTTAGAGACCTTCTGCTCCTCCACATTCCATTTGAGGAGGCCCAACAGATGGTCAATAGGGTTTAGGTCTGGAGACGCTCGACCAGTCCAGCAGCTTTACCCTCAATTTGTTTAGCAATGCAGTGGTCGTCTTGGAGGTGTGTTTGGGGTCGTTATAATGTTGGAATACTCTGGTTTTCCATGATGGAACTGAGTGGGGGTTTGTTTTTGTGGGGAAGGAAGAAGTTTATATTGGTATCATATTCACCTACATAACATTTTAGGTGGCGTACAATACTCTACTGGTTCATGCCATGAGGTCTTCTATTAGACTGTGAGCTGTTATTGTCTTGGTGAATAATTCTATTTTACTATATAACTTGCTGTTTCTATGGACGTTTTAAGTAGAAATGTTTAAAAATATTAATTTCAAGCATATTTTATGAAAAAAATAAGTTTTTTTTCTTACCAGATGACTGTACCACGAGATCAGAGGGACAACTGACATCTTCAATTTATAAATTAGATGACTTTGAGATCACACAGGATTCAACTAAAGTGAATGACATTATTCCAGATATCCCATCTTCCTTTCACAGCAAAGATCTATCATCTGATCCTATAAAACGGGTCCTCTCTTCTGAATCATTACAGAGTACTAAAATAAAAAAAAGTCACAAAAGAGGCATTAGAAAACCAACTGGTCTTAAAGAAAAGGAGACAATTTCACAATTAAAAAATGGAAATAGTTTTCCTCCAGAAACAACATTTGTTAAACATCAAAATATTCACAAAGAGGAGAATAGATTTTCTTGTTCCAATTGTAAGAAATATTTTAATAATAAATCAAACCTTGTAAATCATCAGAGAACTCACACAGGGGAGAAGCCATATTCCTGCTCAGAATGTGGGAAATGTTTTATCCGGAAATCAAATCTTGTTGCACATCAAAGAATTCATACGGGGGAGAAGCCTTTTTCATGTTCAGAATGTGGGAGATGTTTTAACACCAAATCAGATCTTATTAGACATCAGAGAACTCACACAGGTGAGAAGCCTTTTTCATGCTCAGAATGCGGGAAAAGTTTTAGCCAGAAATTAAGTCTTGTTAACCATGAGATAATTCATACTGGGAAAAAGTCATATTCATGTTCAGAATGTGGAAAATGTTTTAACCAGAAATCATATCTTGTTAAACATCATAGTACTCATACTGGAGAGAAGTCATATTCATGTTCAGAATGTGGAAAGTGTTTTATCTGGAAATCAAATCTTGTTACACATCAAAGAACTCATACGGGGGAGAAGCCTTTTTCATGTTCAGAATGTGGGAGATGTTTTAACACCAAATCAGATCTTATTAGACATCAGAGAACTCACACAGGTGAGAAGCCTTTTTCATGTTCAGAATGCGGGAAATGTTTTAGCCAGAAATTAAGTCTTGTTAACCATGAGATAATGCATACTGGGGAGAAGTCATATTCATGTTCAGAATGTGAAAAATGTTTTAGCCGGAAATCAAATCTTGTTAAACATCATAGTACTCATACAGGGGAGAAGTCATTTTCATGTTCAGAATGTGGGAAATATTTTAACTCCAAATCAAATCTTAATAGACATCAGAGAACTCACACAGAGGTGAAGCCGTTTTTATGTGAAAAATGTGGAAAATGTTTTGCACGTAGATCAACTCTTCTTTATCACCAGAGCAGTCACAGAGAGTAGAAGCATTTTTCATGTTCAGAATGTGGGAAATGTTTTCCCCAGAAATTGCATCTTATTAGACACCAAATAACTCACACAGGGGAGAAGCCTTTTTCATGTTCAGAATGTTTTAAACACAAGTGGAACTTTCTTAAACATCAAAAATCCCACAGAGGGAGAAGCCATTATCATACCTAGAATGGGAAAAATGAAAACAAGGAAAATCATATTTTCTTGACCATCAATAATAACTCACACAGGGACAAAATAAATATTTTATTGACAGATTGTCCAAAAATCACATAACAGACAGTCGTATCATTAAATGAGGAAGGGAAATTACTTTGGAACTTACCATATTTTTTGGACTATAAGATGCACTTCTAACAAAAACTTTTCAAGTCATGGGATCAATCACATACCCTGTAAGGGACTGTAAAATGGGGTGATGTGTACACAGTGTGTGTGTATATAAATGTATATACAGTGAAGATCACAATTTTCTAAATGTTGCGATCACTGTGTAGTACTACGTGATTATATGCTAATATGATGAAATTCACAGTATTTTAAACTTATTTCATAAATTGATTTTTTTCAAAAGCACATGATAAAAATGTAAATGAAATAAATGTAAAAGAACACTGATCAAAATTAGAGAACACTTTCAGATACCTGCAAGTTATTGGTGTTAATCTGGCACGTAGTGCTAATTTCCTTAATTATCTGACAAACCCTGTTGGCAGCCTAACTTTTCAGTTTGCACTGACTTTGCAGAAATGGTGTGCCGTTACAAAGTGACTGAAACACACCGGCAGCAGATTATCCAGATGAAGGCCAAAGGGGTGACCCTAACAGCCCTAGCAAGAGAATTTGGTTGTTGCAAGTCTGTGATTTCGAGAATATTGCATCTTTACAACATCACAAACTCTTTCAATTCCCCAAAGAAGACTAGTCGCTTTCCCAAGAGAGGACAGGATAATGTGGAGAATCTCCATGGGTAATTGTTTCAGCACTGCAGCTGGAATTGCTCGCCAGTTCAGCACCAAACAGGGTAAGGATCTGTCTCGCCATACAATGTCACGATGTTTAAGAGCATTTGGACTGAAAGCCCACTCTGCAGTGACCAAACCTCTCATTAGTAGAAAGAATCAAAAGGCTGAACTCCCCTTTAGTGAGGAGTATATTGTGTGGACAGAGAAGAAGTGCTTTATAGATAGCGATGAAAGCAAGTTTAATTTATTTGGGTCTGATGGGAAACATTATGTTAGTCAACGAACTGGGGAAAGACTAAACCCAAAGTGTGTTAAGAAGTCAGTGACAGGCGGTGGAGGACGTGTCATGGTTTGGGGAATATTTTCTGCAACAGGATTGGGACCTCTCCTACAGCTACATGGTAGAGTGAATGCAAGTGTTTATCAGAACCTTCTTCAACAACACGTAGTTCCTTCCTTGCATTCATCAATCAATCGGCCAGCGATTTTCATGCAGGACAATATCCCATGTCAAACAACAAAATGGGTAAATCAGTTCCTTGAAACAAGACATTGAAACAAAGAAATGGCCGCCCAGTCTCCTGATCAAAACCCAATAGAAAAGCTCTGGAACATCCTTGGTGACAAAGTTATTACATTGTTTCTGAAAAAAGCAAGTGATCAGACATTGTTCTCTAATTTTGATCTCCATTGTATTTAGCAGAACTGTATGTAAATGTGCTTATGTAGCAGAGCTGAGCATGCGTATACTGTCCATGCAGCAGTGTTGTGTGTAAATAAATGTACAACTTTTATTTTCTATATATAATGAAATATAAATTGCTTTTGTTTTTTAACTCCTTTACGTCCAAGGGCGTACTGGCACGCCTTTGGTCGCCTATCTCCGGTTACTGAGGGCTCTGGTGGTGAGCCCGAGGAAATCTCTGCACATATCTGCTGATCTGATCAGCAGACATGTGTGGCTATCAGGCTCAAGTGTATTGGAGATCCACCCGTACCTGTTAACCCTTTAGATTGCGCTGTAAAACACTGACAGCACGACTTAAATGGCCGCGGTGGGGATTGTGCCGTTTCCCACCACCATCGGCTCTCCAGTGACACGATCACGGTGCGCCACATGGGCATGGATTAGGCAAAATCTCCATAGATTGTGCTGGGGACGCATGCAGTTACGCTGCGGTGCAGAACGCAGCGTAACCGCATGAAAATACGCTACGTGGGCACATAGCCTTACTTTCTTGCGGCTGCATGCTCGGGGCTGATGTTACTCGTGTGGAGCTGTGTGCTGGGGTTTTGCATGGGTACTGAGAGATTGATGTTCCTTGCTGTGGGGGAAGGAGGTGATGTTTCTCACATGGAACTATGTGGGAAACGAAGGGGTGATGTTATTTGACTGCTGGTGGGCTGCGTTGGAAAGGGAGTGATGGTACTTGCATCTGGCTGTGTGCTAGGAGGGGCTGCGTGGGAAAGTGGGTGATATTACTGGTGTGGGGCTGTATTCTAGAGCAGTCATGGCGAACCTTTTACAGGCCGAGTGCCCAAACTGTAGCCCTAAACCCAATTTTTTTTCCGAAGTGCCAACCAATCCTATTATGTAAATAATTAATTGTAACCTTACCTTTGCTGTCTTCTCTTCTCTTCAGCAGGGGGCATCATGCTCACACATGCTTACCACACATTGAAGCTGAGCCCCTGCCCTTTCCAGACACAGCAGTTGGATTGATCTTTCTGGAAACAATTGCAGCATATTAGACAGAGATTTTAGCCTGGAATGCAATCAGATGTCACCCTGTAACCCACATCTACATTTCAAAGTCTGAACATCTTGAAATCCCATAAAGACGTATGAGTTGCTCCCCTCCCCATCATTGTGTAGTTCTGTCCCCCTTCCTCGGCCACTTCCTGGTAAACATGTCCCCCATCCTGATATATATTTCCTACATTCTGGAATATTTGTCCCTATCACGGCCCCATCCTGGTAAATGTCCTCCATCCTGGTAAATGTTACCCATTCTGGCATGTTCCCCCATGCTGGTAAATGTACCCCATCCTGACATATTGCCCATCCTTGTAAATGTTCCCCCATCATGGCATGTACCCCATTCCTGGTAAATGTCCTCCATCCTGGTAAATGTTCCCCCATCCCGGCATGTACCCCATTCCTGGTAAATGTCCTCCATCCTGGTAAATGTTCCCAATCCTGGTTAATTTACCCCCATCCAGGTAAATGTACCCCTTCCTGGTAAATGTACCCTATCGTGGCATGTTTCCCCATCCTGGCATGCATGTTTCCTCCATCCTGGCATGCATGTTTCCTCCATCCTGGCATGCATGTTTCCTCCATCCTGGCATGCATGTTTCCTCCATCCTGGCATGCATGTTTCCTCCATCCTCGCATGCATGTTTCATCCATCCTCGCATGCATGTTTCCTCCATCCTGCCATGCATGTTTTCCCCATCCTGGCATGCATGTTTCCTCCATCCTGCCATGCATGTTTTCCCCATCCTGGCATGCATGTTTTCCCCATCCTGGCATGCATGTTTCCTCCATCCTAGCATGCATGTTTTCCCCATCCTGGCATACATGTTTCCTCCATCCTGGCATGCATGTTTCCCCATCCTGGCATGCATGTTTCCCCATCCTGGCATGCATGTTTCCCCATCCTGGCATGCATGTTTCCTCCATCCTGGCATGCATGTTTCCCCATCCTGGTATGCATGTTTCCTCTATCCTAGCATGCATGTTTCCTCCATCCTGCCATGCATGTTTTCCCCATTCTGGCATACATGTTTCCTCCATCCTGGCATGCATGTTTCCCCATCCTGGCATGCATGTTTCCTCCATCCTGGCATGCATGTTTCCTCCATCCTGGCATACATGTTTCCTCCATCCTGGCATGCATGTTTCCTCCATCCTGGCATGCATGTTTTCCCCATCCTGGCATGTATGTTTCCTCCATCCTCACATGCATGTTTCCTCCATCCTGGCATGCATGTTTTCCCCATCCTGGCATGCATGTTTCCTCCATCCTGGCATGCATGTTTCCTCCATCCTGGCATGCATGTTTCCTCCATCCTGACATGCATGTTTCCCCCCCATCCTGGCATGCATGTTTCCTCCATCCTGGCATGCATGTTTCCTCCATCCTGACATGCATGTTTCCTCCATCCTGGCATGCATGTTTCCTCCATCCTGGCATGCATGTTTCCTCCATCCTGGCATGTATGTTTCCTCCATCCTCACATGCATGTTTCCTCCATCCTGACATGCATGTTTCCTCCATCCTGGCATGCATGTTTCCTCCATCCTCACATGCATGTTTCCTCCATCCTAGCATGCATGTTTCCTCCATCCTGGCATGCATGTTTCCTCCATCCTGGCATGCATGTTTCCTCCATCCTGGCATGTATGTTTCCTCCATCCTGGCATGCATTGTTCCCCATCCTGGCATGCATGTCCCCTCCCCCCCCCCCCCATGCTGGCAAGCATGTTTCCCCCCCATCCTGGCATGCATGTCCCCACCCCATGCTGGCATGTGCGTTCCCCCTCCCCCATCCCATGCTGGCATGTGCGTTCCCCCTCCCCATGCTGGCATGTGCGTTACCCCACCCCATGCTGGCATGTGCGTTCCCCCTCCTCATGCTGGCATGTGCGTTCCCCCACCCCATGCTGGCATGTGCGTTCCCCCTCCCCCACCCCATGCTGGCATGTGCGTTCCCCCTCCCCCACCCCAAGCTGGCATGTGCGTTCCCCCTCGCCCACCCCAAGCTGGCATGTGCGTTCCCCCTCCCCCAAGCTGGCATGTGCGTTCCCCCTCCCCCAAGCTGGCATGTGCGTTCCCCCACCCCACACTGCCATGTGTGTTCACCCCACCCCACGCTGCCATGTGCGTTCCCCCCACCCCACGCTGCCATGTGCGTTCCCCCACCCCATGCTGGCGCTGCCCCCCCCATCCCCACCTTGGCACAGCCGCACACGAGTTATAAAAAAAAAGCGCAACACACAATTTACCTGCACACGCTCCCCCGCTGCACGCTGCTGGGTCCTCAGTTCCCACGCGGCCAGCAGACGGCGCCGGCGCCGCTCCTCCGTCTCCTAGGCAACACACCTGCAGCCTGGGAGAGGAGGAGTGTCAGAGCGAGGAGAAATGTCTCCTCCGCTCCAACACAGATTTGATCTGCCGGCGCCACTGCACTAGCAGATCAAAACTGCAGAATCGGGCGACAGCACGCGTGCCACCAGAATGGGCTCAGCGTGCCCCTGGTGGCACACGTGCCATAGGTTCGCCATCACTGTTCTAGAGGATGATGTTACTTGCGTGGGGCTGTGTGCTGGAGGGCTGATGTTACATGTGTGTGGAAGGGTGATGTGCAGGGGACTGTGTGGTAAGGAGGCTGCATGGTGGGGGGTTGCATGTGGAAATGGGTGATGTTACTTGCAAGAGTCTGCATGGGGAAGTGGCTGATGTTACGTGTGTGGAACTATGTGCTTGGGGGCTGCGTGGAGGAGAGGGTGATATTCTTAGTGTGAGTCTGTGTGGTGACGTAGGGGGTGATGTTATTTGCATGGATTGAGATAATAGAGGAACCCAGGATTAAATTATATAGTTAATCACCTTAATGGCACACTAGACAAAACACTATATACACAATGGATATACATATGCAATGGTCAGATAGGCAGATACAAGAGGTATAAGCAGGCTTACATAAGTCATTTACCAGGTAGATGTTTAGGCCTTGGTGCAGGCAGCCACATGGGAAGTGTGTGGTGCCAGGGGTTTACGATTCCTTCGACCATGATGCGCAGCGTGCCCTCCCTAGAAAACAACACTTGGCGACTGCCTGACCCTGGAAATAAGCTCTTAGTCAGTCACTCCCTTTCCCGCCCACTGGATGGCCATACTCCCTCTCCTTGGTCTGATAGCTGAAACTTCCAAAAACCTATAATAGATCAGAACTTCTCACTGGGAGGTCGTAGAGAGGCTATTCTGGTGCCAGTGGATCCGGATAGGCCACTATTACGCTTGGAAACCAAATGCAGCTTCACTGCCTGGCTTTTACTAGCCAATCTCCGTATCTCCCCACCCCGGATGCTGGAGAGAGTTGGGACCCATGTGCGTGTATGGCCTGTCCCCGCGGTCCCGGAAATATAATCACTGTACGGTTAGGACATACGGTAATTCCATAACTCCTTATGGCATTACGTCTCCTGTCTGTCTGAAGAATGTGAGGACTGAACTAACCGCAGGGGTTTCATCCTGCTAGAAACTTGTCCCAGCTATCAGCTGCTGGAGGAGTGAGGTTTTCCCTTTGAAGTTGGTGACACTGGACCACCTGCTGACCCTGATATCCTGTCTCAGATTCACTGTTTGAATAAGGCTAAGTTTACACTTCCGTTGTTTTGCATCAGTCACACACACACACACTCACACTCACACTCACTTGTCCTGCAGTCCTGTCCGTATTGATCTATTGACTATGGTTTTGACAAAAAAAAAATCTTTTCAGTGATCAATTTTTTTTTACAGAAGAATGGTACAGCGATGGGGTATAATGTGGCCCCACTGTATGCCAACATTTTTTTTATTATTATTATTATTTATTATTATAGCGCCATTTATTCCATGGTGCTTTACAAGTGTAAGAGGGTATGCATACAACAATCATTAACAGAACAAAACAGACTGGTACAGGAGGAGAGGACCCTGCCCGCGAGGGCTCACAGTCTACAGGGGAATGGGTGATGGTACAATAGGTGTGGATAGAGCTGGTTGCGCAGTGGTGTACTGGACTGAGGGTTATTGTAGGTTGTAGGCTAGTTGGAAGAGATGGGTCTTAAGGTTGCTCTTGAAGCTTTCCACGGTAGGGGAGAGTCTGATATGCTGAGGTAGAGCGTTCCAGAGTATGTCGGAGGCACGGGAGAAATCTTGTATGCGATTGTGGGAAGAGGAGATAAGAGAGGAGTAGAGAAGGAGATCTTGTGAGGATCGGAGGTTGCGTGCAGGTAGGTACCGGGAAACTAGGTCACAGATGTAAGGAGGAGGCAGGTTGTGGATGGCTTTGTATGTAATGGTTAATGTTTTGAACTGGAGTCGTTGGGCGATGGGAAGCCACTGAAAGAATTGGCAGAGTGGCGAGGCTGGGGAATAGCGAGGGGAGAGGTGGATTAAGCGAGCCGCAGAGTTTAGGATAGATTGGAGGAATGCAAGAGTGTTGGAAGGGAGGCCAGAGAGCAGGAGGTTGCAGTAGTCGAGGCGGGAGATGATGAGGGCATGCACTAATGTTTTTGCTGATTCTTGGTTAAGGAAAGCACGGATCCGGGAGATATTTTTGAGTTGTAATTGGGATGAGGTGAAGAGGGCTTGGATGTGTAGCTTGAAGGATAGAGCAGAGTCGAGGGTTACTCCAAGGCAACGAGCTTATGAGACTGGGGAGAGTGAGCAGCCATCGAGTTTGATGGAAAGGCTTGTTGGAGGAGATGAGTGAGGAGGAGGAAAGACAATGAACTCTAATTTGTCCATGTTAAGCTTTAGACAGACATTGTGGAATTTTGGTTAGTAGAGAGGTAATGTCAGGTCCTGCCTTTAAAGATCATTTTGTATATCAACATCCACTGTTTAGACAGTTTTCGGTTATTTGGAGGCTTTTTATAGACAATGTGTTTTTGATTTGGAGGGGTGACGTACAGCCTCATAACAGTTTCTTTAAGGATATTAATGAGTTTTTAGCTGACATTACCTTTAGGCTATGTTCACACAGGGATTTTTTGGTAAGTTTTTTCCTGACCAAAACCTGATCTTGTGGCAGGAAATCTCATTTGAGTCATCTGCATTTTTGGTGCTTTTTTTAGTGTGTTTTTTCTGCAAATTGGGTTGTATTATTTAAAAACTTTGCAAAAACGCTGCAAAAAACTGACATGCTCATTCTTTAAAATCTGCAGCAAAAACGCAGGTATTTGACAAAACAGTGAGGAAAACATCTGCAGTTGTTTGTGTATGTATGGGATTTCAGAAATCTCATAGGCTTTCCTGGTACTGTAAAAAGCTGCTTTTTATTAGCATGGATTTGCATAAAGCCAAGAAAAATATGCAGCTAAAAAACGCAGCACAAACTTACCCAAAAAGCCCTGTGTGGACATACCCTTACACTGCACCAGGATGCATCTTCTATCAATTTTTTGGACACACAGGTGACCCTCGACAGTGATGGTATAATTACCACCGACATTTTTGTAAAATCTACAGATTATAACAGCCTGCTCCACTTCACAAGCTGTCATCCAGCCCATGTATAAAAAATATCTCCCTCAGTCACAACTCTATCGGATTGAACACATTGTAAGTAATGAGGGAATATGCAGCCAACGACACAAAGAAATGGACCAAAAGTTTAGATCTCAGGGTTAGTCGGATAATATTTTATGGATAAGATCTACATCTAGACCCAATATTGTACAGATAGAATAACATTTGTTAATACATATTATTAGGCATTATTACAGGAAGCGTACCCTACAATTACTTGATTTCAAACACAACCTCTCATTTATAATAAGAGGCCAGGTAATCTAAGAGATGCTTTAGTCAGAGCTGACATTGGGTCACTGTCTGGTAAAAAGGTCCAGCGTACATTATCAACACCCCGCAGGGTCACATTACCTTGCCTGGGGTGTTTACACTATTATTATTATTATTATTTATTTATAGAGCACCATTGATTCCATGGTGCTGTACATCAGAAGGGGGTTGCATACAGAATACATATACAAGTTACAATAGACAGACTAGTACAGAGGGAAGAGGGCCCTGCCCTTGCGGGCTTACATTCTAAAGGATTTTGGGGAGGAGACAGTAGGTGGGGTGTGGGTGGGGCGGCAGCTCCGCACAGTGGTATGGCGGCAGCTCCTCACGGTGGTGAGGCGGCAGCTCCTCACGGTTGTGGGGCGGTAGCTCCGCACGGTGGTGGGGCGGCAGCTCCTCACGGTGGTGGGGCGGCAGCTCCACACGGTGGTGGGGTCAGTGAAGATTATAGGCAGTTCTGAACAGATGAGTTTTTAGGTTCCGTTTGAAGTTTGCAAGTGTCGTAGATAATCTGACGTGTTGAGGCAGCGAGTTCCAGAAGGCTGGGGATGCTCGGGAGAAGTCTTGGAGGCGGTTGCATGAGGAGCGAATGAGAGAGGAGGAGAGAAGGAGATCTTGGGAGGACCGGAGATTACGTTTTGGAGTTTAGCGAGAGATTAGTTCAGAGATATATGGAGGAGACAGTTTGTGGATGGCTTTGTAGGTCAGAGTTAGTAGTTTGAATTGGATACGATGGAAGATTGGGAGCCAATAGAGGGATTTACAGAGAGAAGTTGACTCGCCCACCCCAGGGCTATGGGACACCCGGTGCCGGGCCGGACTAGTCCGGTGGTAGTCAGTGGTGGCTGGGCCCGGCTCCGTGGCCCTGGTGGGTGTCAGTAGAATATGTGGCTTGATGAATAAAGTTTGTGTTCGTGACGCCACCTGTGGTCTGCGGCTATTAAGCTGCCGCTGCTGTGTGAGGCCTCCGGGGTGATGTTATGGCAGCAATGGTGGTACTGCTCCCCACAGGTGGAGCGGAGCCCCGGGGACACTGTTAGTGCTCGTGAAAGTCTATGGGGTTGTGTGGCTAACACGGTGCAGGGCCGACAGGCAATGAAAGAACCAGGCACAAACAACAGTCTCTTTACCTTTTCCTCTTTTACTTTGGGAACAGTCCAGTCCTGGGAGACCGTTACAGGTGGTGATGGGGATCCGGTCGGCCTGGAAGTACTTGGGGTGATCTTTCTGGCCAGCTGAGTATGAGGCCTACTCCTGTGCTTTTCTTTGTTATGATAGGACCCTGCTTCTCTGAATCCAGCAATGGCCCTCTTTGCTGCTAGGACTGATGGTACGTCACTTTCCCTCTGTAGCAGGCTGCGCAGGCCCTCTCTGGTGCTTCTCTGCTGGAGTCCACACCGGGCCCTGATGCTGCAGCTGTACCTTTGGGATGTTTATGGGCCAGGTGCTTGCAGCTCTCCTGCCCTTCGGATTCGGCTACCAGGGAGTATTTTAAGCCCTGGTGGCCACAGACTCCGATGTCCGAGTCTCTCTGCTGCCTCTCAGCTACTCCTGCTTCCCTGAGCCAAGCTACTCTAGCTCTAGGCCCCAGATCCACAGGACAGCTCACTCTGCGTCTGCTTCCTTCCACTTCTCTCTACAGACTGACCACTACTTCCTCCCTCAGGCCAGACTTGAGGAAAGCTCCCTGGAATTCCAGGTTCAGAGCTCCCCCTGCTGGCCGGAGGGAGAACTGCGTTGGGTGTTAAACTTGCTGGCCAATGGACCTCCCCATTACCTCCAGGCTCAGCATTAACCCTTTGGAAGGTCAATGCTGTTGTGGCGACCAGGTCCTGGGGCGCCATACTCCCCCTTAGTTAAATTCAGTACTCCCGGACTATGGAAAACAAAACAAGACATACATGTTACAACCTTAAACAACTTTAAGAGTCCAGTGTGGCTCCCATCCGGGTGTCCATTACACTGCTCCATGGGGGACCCGCCGCGATAAAACCCCCAACGTAGGCTCTGGGCGTGCGTCAGAGCATTGATGACCCCACTCTATGCACGCCGGACGGGTTTTTCTTCAGGGGTGCTGAGCACACTGGTGCTAACTATGTACAGCTAGGTGTTGGCCACTAGAGTTGAGCGCGGTTCGTAGTTCGAGGTTCTCCAGTTCTAGGCTCGAGTGATTTTGGGGCCTGTTCTAGATCGAACTAGAACTCGAGCTTTTTGCAAAAGCTCGATAGTTCTAGAAACGTTCGAGAACGGTTCTAGCAGCAAAAAAACAGCTAATTCCTAGCTTGGTTTCCGCTGTAATAGTGTAAGTCACTCTGTGAATCACACTATTATGACATTTCAGTGTATAGTGTGCGTGAACAGCGCCTTCAGATCACTGCTGTTTCTATAATGGCGATCGCCATTTTTTTTTTTTTCCTTGTCTTCCTTCCCAAAGCGCGCGCGTGTAGTGGGGCGGGCCAGCATGTCAGCCAATCCCAGACACACACACAGCTAAGTGGACTTTTAGCCAGAGAAGCAACGGCATGTGTGATAGGATGTCCATGTCACATGTCCCTGCATTATAAAACCGGACATTTTCCTCCAGGACGCCATTATCTCTTCTGCGTCTTTGGTGTCAGACATCACTGTCGCAGCTCCGTCCTCCTGAGTCCTATCGCCGATACAACTGTATGCGCTCCATACACAGCGTTAGACAGCTTAGGGAGAGCACTTTCTATCAGTCCTTTTAAGGGCTCAAACCGGCAGGGTCAGAGAGCCATAGGTGACAGGTCCTGAAAACAGAGACAGCGTCTGTGTAGCCAAGGTCAGGGATTTCGTCGCTGCATTTCACCATTAGGAGGGAATAGAAAGGCAGGCTTCCATTCCTCTACCCAGAGCCCCACAATCCTGGCACTGTACCCTCCTGTCCTCTGCACACTCCAACTCATTATAACTAAGCCATTATACTAGCAAACACTCAGTGTACCTAGTGGCATCCTAAACGTGGCTATTGGACTTTGCTATAGTCCCACTAGTGCAAAGACATTTGCAGAGCGCGTCTGCCTGCATTGCACACTCCAACTCATTATAACTAAGCCATTATACTAGCAATTTTTGCTGCCAGTTTAAGGGCCGTAGTTGCATTGTCAGGGATATTTATTCTTTATTATTCTGCTGTTAATAAAGCTAGACCACCACTGCAATCTACACCACCTCTCAATTTTTACTACCACATTTTCAGTCCACAATCTTGTCGCAATCAACATGAATGGCAAAATGACAGATGCTGGTGGAAAGGGGAAGAGGCGTGGTGGAAAAGGCAAAAAAGGTTTTGTCCGTGGGGAAGGTGGCAAAGCTCCATTATCATCTGCTGAAGATAGACCATCTACCAGCAAAAGTAAGATGTCTACTACTTACCGTGGACAATCCGATGTGCTCCCTTTTTTACGGACACGAACAACAGGAACAAAGGTAGATGATGGCCAAAAAAGGAAAATGCTTGAATGGATCTCAAGTGGTCCAACAAGTGCCCTCTCAGCCACTTCAAGTACCGCATCCAAAAAACACCAGTCCTCTGAGTTGTCATCCCAATCAAACTTGATTTCTCCCAGCTCTGAAGTCTCCATCAGCCCTGCACAGTATGGTGGAACTGAGATGGCTGAGTCTGCAGAGCTGTTCAGTCACACTATAGCCTGGGAATCAGAGGTCTGCTCCCAAGCTACAGTGAGTACAGAACAGGAAATGGTCTGCAGTGATGCCCAGAACCTTTGTGACTCTGATTCAGGCCGTGAGGACCAAGTTTCGGAGCATAATGTTGACCCTTTGTCACAAACTGTAACACCTGTGGTTATAGACAATGAGGAACATACTGATGAAGATGAGACTCAGATACCCGATTGGGATGACAACTTAAATATTCGGTCAGGGCAAGAAGAGGCTCGGTCTGAGGGGGAGGGGAGTGCAAACACAACAATTGATGATGAAGTTCTAGATCCCACCTACTGTCAACCCACAGTCAGGCACTCGAGGAGGTCAACAGAGGTGGTGGAGGAGGATGCAACTGATGACGAAGTTACCTTGCGCCTTCCTGGACAGAGTCGGAGTACTGGTAGCACGTCTACAACTGCATCCTCAGCCACCACTCTGCCTCTGAGCATTATTCGGGGTGGATCAACAGGTCGCATGGCCTCTAAGCCTTGCCTAGCCTGGTCCTTTTTTGACATAGAAAAAGATCGCCCAAATTATGTGATCTGTAAAATTTGTCATGGTTCTCTTAGTAGAGGTCAAAACCTCAGCAGTTTGACAACTTCTTCCATGAATCGTCACATGAATAAATATCATATGGCCCTGTGGGAAGCTCACCGTGCTGCAATGCGGCCTAGCGGAGCGAACCATCCACCGCCTGCCCCTTCCAGTGCATCCGCGCGCTCGTCATCTTCTAGGACTGTGGGGACAGCTGTCACACCTGTTTTTCCACCCACAACTTCCACCACTGTAACCGCAACAGGCAGTTTGCTTGGTAGGTCGTCAGTTGTTTTGGAAGGGGAAACAAGTGAGTGTGTACAGCTCTCTCAGACATCGATAGCACCAACTTTGGATGAAGGCAACATCATCTCTCCGCCTGCACTTTCCTCACAAACCTGCATTTTTCCAGGGACACCCTACTCAACACCGTCTACACACAGCAGCCAGATCTCTGTCCCTCAGATGTGGACAAATAAAAGGCCATTTCCTGCGACCCATGACAAAGCTAAGAGGTTGACTCTATCCCTCTGTAAGCTGTTGGCTACAGAAATGCTGCCTTTCCGCCTAGTGGACACACAGGATTTTAGAGACCTTATGTCTGTCGCTGTGCCCCAGTACCAGATGCCTAGTCGCCACTACTTTTCTAAGAAAGGTGTGCCCGCGCTACACCAGCATGTCGCACACAACATCACCGCTTCCTTGAGAAACTCTGTGTGTGAACGGGTGCATTTCACCACCGATACTTGGACCAGTAAGCATGGACAGGGACGTTACATGTCGCTCACTGGGCACTGGGTAACTATGGTGATAGATGGTGAAGGGTCTGCTGCACAAGTCTTGCCGTCCCCACGACTTGTGTGTCAATCCTCTGTCTGTCCAAGTTCCGCCACTGCTTCTGCATCCTCCACCTCATCTGGGTCCTCCACCTCCGCCCCAAGCCTGCCTGGTCAGGCCACCAGCGTTCTCACTGCGCAGAAGGAATCACGCACCCCTCATTACTATGCTGGCAGCAGAGCGCAACGGCATCAGGCGGTCTTTAGCTTGACATGTCTTGGGAATAAGAGTCACACAGCTGAGGAGTTGTGGTCAGCTCTGCGGTCCGAGTTTAATAAATGGTAGTCTCCACTCAACCTGCAGCCTGGTAAGGCCGTGTGCGACAATGCTGCAAACCTGGGTGCGGCCCTTCGCCTGGGCAAGGTGACACACGTACCTTGTATGGCTCACGTGTTGAACCTTGTCGTGCAGCAATTTTTAACACAGTATCCCGGCCTAGATGGCCTTCTGAACAGGGCACGAAAACTGTCTGCTCACTTCCGCCGTTCAAGCGCCGCAGCTGAGCGACTTGCATCGCTACAGAAGTCTTTCGGCCTGCCGGTTCATCGCCTGAAATGCGATGTGGCGACACGCTGGAATTCAACTCTCCACATGTTACAGCGACTGTGGCAGCACCGCCGTGCCCTGGTGCAATACGTCATGACGTATAGCCTGGGCCAACGAGATGCAGAGGTGGGGCAGATCACCCTGATGGAGTGGTCTCAGATCAAGGACCTATGCACCCTTCTGCACAGTTTCTACATGGCGACGAATATGTTTAGCGCTGACAATGCCATTATCAGCATGACGATTCCAGTCATTTACATGCTGGAACACACGCTAAACACTATTCGGAGTCAGGGGGTGGGACAACAGGAAGGGGATGAACTACAGGAGGATTCATATGCGCAAGACACAACAACATCACCAAGGTCCAGACGTTCATCATCACCAAGGCGCCAGGCATGGCAGCATGGGGGACAGGGATCAACAAGGGCGCATGGTAGCAGGCGAGATGTTGAGGAAGGTGCAGGAGGACATGAAGAAATGGAGGACGAACTGTCCATGGACATGGAAGACTCAGCAGATGAGGGAGACCTTGGTCAAATTTCAGTTGAAAGAGGTTGGGGGGAGATGTCAGAGGAAGAAAGAACGGTTAGCACCTCTATGCCACAAACACAGCGTGGACTTGGTCCGCATGGCTGCGCAAGACACATGAGTGCCTTCTTGTTGCACTACCTCCAACATGACCCTCGTATTGTCAAAATTAGAAGTGATGATGACTACTGGCTTGCCACACTATTAGATCCCCGGTACAAGTCCAAATTTTGTGACATAATTCCAGCCATAGAAAGGGACGCACGTATGCAGGAGTATCAGCAGAAGCTGTTACTCGATCTTAGATCCGCTTTTCCACCAAACAACCGTGCAGGTGCAGGGAGTGAATCTCCCAGTTGTAACTTGACAAACATGGGACGGTCTCGTCATCTTCAACAGTCTACACGTACCAGTAGGACCGTATCTGGTGCTGGTAACAGCAATTTTATGGAATCTTTTCATAATTTTTTTAGACCCTCTTTTGCAAGGCCACCAGAGACAACAAGTCTGACACATAGTCAACGGCTGGAGAGGATGATACAGGAGTATCTCCAAATGAACATCGATGCCATGACTTTGCAAATGGAGCCTTGCTCCTTTTGGGCTTCAAACCTAGAAAAATGGCCAGAGCTCTCAACTTACGCCTTGGAGATTTTGTCGTGTCCAGCTGCCAGCGTTGTCTCTGAACGTGTCTTCAGTGCTGCTGGGTGTGTGCTGACAGATAAGCGCACACGTCTGTCCAGTGACAATGTGGACAGACTGACGTTCATCAAAATGAACAAGTCATGGATCCAGAAGGAACTTACAACCCCTGTGTCATCCTGGGGAGAGTAAATGCTTGTGGATTTGGAATGTGCGTGATGCAAATCTAGCTGTGAAGTGTACAACTAGGGCACAAGTGCTGCCACTGAATGGGTGGGTGTGTGTGGGGCCCAATTTTTGGAAAAAAGGGAGACTCCGCTTGGAGTAACCCTTGCTTGCTGTGTTTTTAAAAGAAGCCAAGATGAACAGAGCTGGGATCAGGAAAGACTTTGCTACCTACCCCGGTGTCATCCTGGGGACGGTTAATTATGGCGTATTTTTGAATGTGCCTGATGCAAATCTAGCTGTGAAGTGTACAACTAGGGCACAAGTGCTGCCACTGAATGGGTGGGTGTGTGTGGGGCACAATTTTTGGAAAAAAAGGGAGACTCCGCTTGGAGTAACCCTTGCTTACATTGTTTTTAAAAGAAGCCAAGATGAACAAGTCATGGTTCAGCAAAGACTTTATCTACCTACCCCGGTGTCATCCTGGGGACGGTTAATTATGGCGTATTTTTGAATGTGCTTGATGCAAATCAAAACATCCTGTTTGCAACTAGGGCCCAAGTGCTGCCACTGATGGGGTGGGTGTCTGTGTGGCCCAATTTTTGGAAAAAAGGGAGACTCCGCTTGGAGTAACCCTTGCTTGCTGTGTTTTTAAAAGAAGCCAAGATGAACAAGTCATGGTTCAGCAAAGACTTTATCTACCTACCCTGGTGTCATCCTGGGGACGGTTAATTATGGCGTATTTTTGAATGTGCGTGATGCAAATCTAGCTGTGAAGTGTACAACTAGGGCACAAGTGCTGCCACTGAATGGGTGGGTGTGTGTGGGGCCCAATTTTTGGAAAAAAGGGAGACTCCGCTTGGAGTAACCCTTGCTTGCTGTGTTTTTAAAAGAAGCCAAGATGAACAGAGCTGGGATCAGGAAAGACTTTGCTACCTACCCCGGTGTCATCCTGGGGACGGTTAATTATGGCGTATTTTTGAATGTGCCTGATGCAAATCTAGCTGTGAAGTGTACAACTAGGGCACAAGTGCTGCCACTGAATGGGTGGGTGTGTGTGGGGCACAATTTTTGGAAAAAAAGGGAGACTCCGCTTGGAGTAACCCTTGCTTACATTGTTTTTAAAAGAAGCCAAGATGAACAAGTCATGGTTCAGCAAAGACTTTATCTACCTACCCCGGTGTCATCCTGGGGACGGTTAATTATGGCGTATTTTTGAATGTGCTTGATGCAAATCAAAACATCCTGTTTGCAACTAGGGCCCAAGTGCTGCCACTGATGGGGTGGGTGTCTGTGTGGCCCAATTTTTGGAAAAAAGGGAGACTCCGCTTGGAGTAACCCTTGCTTGCTGTGTTTTTAAAAGAAGCCAAGATGAACAAGTCATGGTTCAGCAAAGACTTTATCTACCTACCCTGGTGTCATCCTGGGGACGGTTAATTATGGCGTATTTTTGAATGTGCGTGATGCAAATCTAGCTGTGAAGTGTACAACTAGGGCACAAGTGCTGCCACTGAATGGGTGGGTGTGTGTGGGGCCCAATTTTTGGAAAAAAGGGAGACTCCGCTTGGAGTAACCCTTGCTTGCTGTGTTTTTAAAAGAAGCCAAGATGAACAGAGCTGGGATCAGGAAAGACTTTGCTACCTACCCTGGTGTCATCCTGGGGACGGTTAATTATGGCGTATTTTTAAATGTGCTTGATGCAAATCTAGCTGTGAAGTGTACAACTAGGGCACAAGTGCTGCCACTGAATGGGTGGGTGTGTGTGGGGCACAATTTTTGGAAAAAAAGGGAGACTCCGCTTGGAGTCACCTTGCGGTGTTTTACATGACTTTAGAAGGGCGTGCCATGCCTATATCTGTGTCTCCTCCTCTTTTTCCTTGTCCAGCTCTTTTGTTTTTGCATAAGTATATGTCCTTGTCACTTTCCCATGTGTTTGTGTTGTGTTGTGAGTTGTTTGTGACCTTTTGGACACCTTTGAGGGTGTTTTCTAGGTGTTTTTATGTGTTTGTGATTGCCTGCCATTGTTTCCTATGCAGTTCGAGTTCGGTTCGTCGAACGTTCGACGAGCCGAACTCGAACGGGACCTCCGTTCGGCGAACCGACCTCGAGCCGAACCGTGACCGGTTCGCTCATCTCTATTGGCCACCCATAGTCCAGTGGCCCAATTGTCCATTTTCTCAATCAAAAAAGAAAAACATTTTATACACAACATTACAGACATTGCACATAACTATTTACATTCTAATAAGTACTCTTTCTTTTTACTCTCTATACCTTGGAGGGGGCTTTCCCCGAGTGCTGCGTTGAGACCTGCGTAGCTCTGGTGTTTGTCCCTGACTACTTGGTGTGTCTTCTACCTCAGCACTACAGGTAGGCCTAACCCTGATAGGTAAGCGTGATGATTGCCTATGTGGTCTAAGAGTCGCCAAGGGTATGACAGGTTCACCACTGACAGGGGGTTGATTCTCCTGTTCCACTGCTGGCGTGTGATCTCGTGTTGGAGTGGACGGTTCTTTAGGTGGATCTGGAACCTTTTCTGTTTCTGGCTCGACCAACTGCGGGAACGTCAACACTGGTACCACTATGGCATTGTTTATTCGGGTCCAAGTTTTGGGGAATTTTCCCAGGATTGTTTGGATCATCTCTTCCTCTTTTTCTGGACTTTGGGGACTTTCTTGTACTTTTTCTACTTCTTTTTGGATTCTGCACCGTTCGGGGCATGCTTTCAGGCGGTCTCGAGAAACTGCTTGATAGGTCTTGCCTTCATCTTTGCTTATGAGGCATACCTTACTATTGTCAAAGTTGGAGGGGATAATGGTGTAGGGTTCATTCTCCCACTGATCATCTAATTTATGCGCCCTCCGCTTTTTCTTGAGGACCTGTTCTCCAGGTGCTAAGGGAGTTGCTGGAGCTGTTTGATTGTAATGCTGCTCTTGTCTCATTCTTGCTTGAGACAGGCTCCTTTCTACGCATTCCTGGACCTTGCGGTACTGCTGTTGTCGCTCTGTATCCCAATCTTCTATCTCCTGAACCGCTTCAGGTGACACAGTCCCCATCTCAAAGTCTACAGGTAACTTGCCAGGTCTTGCTCGCATCAGGTAAGCAGGGCTGCAGTTGGTCGAATTTACCGGGATATGGTTGTACAGGTCTACCAGATCTGGTAACTTCTCTGGCCATTGGTTTCTTTCTTCCAGAGGTAGAGTCTTGAGCATATCAATAACCACATGGTTCATCTTCTCGCACAATCCATTGGTGTGGGGGTGGTACGGTGTGGTTCTGATTTTCTTACAACCGTACATGTTACAGAACTCTTGGAACACTTCTGCCTCGAATGCAGGACCTTGATCGGTCAGTACCCTTTCAGGGTAACCGTGAGGTCGACAAAAGTATGCCTGAAATGCTCTAGCTGCTGTTCTGGCTGTCTGGTCCTTCACGGGCACTACTACCAGGAAACGAGAGTAATGGTCCACAATGGTGAGGGCGTACACATAGCCTGACCGGCTTGGTGTTAACTTCACGTGGTCCAGGGCCACCAACTCCAGGGGCTGCTTCGTGACAATTGGCTGTAGGGGAGACCTCTGGCTGGCATCATCTTTCCGCCTCAGGTTACACGGACCACAGTCTCGGCACCACTTCTCAACGGTCTTTCTCATGTGCACCCAGTAGAACAGATCACGGAGTAGGGTCTCCAACTTCTTCCACCCGAAGTGTCCTGCGTTATCATGATAAGCTGCTAGGACCATTGGAGCATCCCTCTGTGGGACCACTATCTGCCAGACGAGTTCATTCGTTCGCCAGTTGACATATCTCTTGCAGAGCTTGCCTTGGTATGTGAACAGTCGTCCCCTCTCCTTCCACAGCTGCTGGGCTTCTTCTGGAGCATCTGGGCCAAGATGGGTCTCAGCTTGTGCTAGCTTTTCTTTGACCAATCGCACGGCCGGGTCACCGTTCTGTGTCTCTTCCCAATTATGGTGGAGTAATGGGTTGACCGGGACCTCGTGCTGGCTCGAGCGCTTCACTCCTACAGCATGCTCACACTGGGAAACACCTTGGTGATGGAAAGCCGGTAACTCTATCTCTTCGAGTTCATCCAGGTCTTCTCCAGACTCGGGTAAGTGAGGCATTCTGGACAGCGCATCAGCATTGTTATTCTTCTTGCCAGCCCGATACTTGATGGTAAAGTCAAAGTTAGACAGCCGGGCCATCCATCGCTGTTCCAACGCACCTAACTTGGCTGTTGCCAGGTGTGTCAACGGATTGTTGTCCGTGAAGATGGTGAACTTGGCCGATGCCAGATAGTGCTTGAAGCGTTCAGTCACTGCCCAAACAATAGCGAGGAACTCCAGCTTGAAGGAACTGTAGTTTTCTGGATTCCTTTCTGTGGGCCGAAGCTTCCTACTGGCGTACGCTATCACCCTCTCTCTGCCTCCCTGCACCTGGGACAGAACTGCTCCCAGTCCCACGTTGCTGGCGTCTGTATACAGTACAAACGGCTGGCTGTAGTCAGGGTAGGTCAGAATTTCTTCTCCCGTGAGAGCCCCTTTCAGCCGGACAAAGGATGTTTCTAGTTGGCTGCTCCATTCAAATGGAGGGCTCTGCTTCTTAGCCTGCTTTGGCTGGCCCACCAGGAGATCTTGAAGGGGCGCTGCTATCTTGGTGAAACCATCAATGAACCTTCGGTAGTAGCCCACCAGCCCAAGGAACTGCCGCACCTCCTTTACCGTGGTGGGTCTTGGCCAGTCCTTAATTACGGTGACTTTCTCCGGATCAGGTGCCACACCTTCTGCGCTGACCACATGACCCAGGTACTGTACCTTTGGCTTCAAGAGGTGACATTTGGACGGCTTTATCTTCAGGCCATAATTCGACAAGGACTCAAACACTTCTGCTAAGTGCCTCAGGTGGTCTTCATAAGTCTTGGAGTAGACTATGACGTCATCCAGGTACAACAGCACGGTTTCAAAGTTGTGGTGGCCCAAGCAGCACTCCATCAACCTTTGGAATGTCCCTGGGGCGTTGCAGAGCCCGAATGGCATACAGTTGAACTCACAGAGGCCCATTGGTGTCGTGAATGCAGTCTTCTCCTTGTCCGCCTCTGCCACGGGAACCTGCCAATACCCACTGGTGAGATCCAAGGTGGAGAAATAGTTAGCTGACTTTAAGGCTGTTAGTGACTCCTCTATTCTGGGTAGTGGATAAGCATCTTTATGTGTAATGCAGTTAATTTGCCTGTAATCTACACACATTCTCATTGTACCATCTTTTTTCTTTACGAGCACTAGTGGAGCTGCCCAGGGGCTACAACTATCTCTGATAACCCCAGCCTCCTTCATTTCCCGTAACATTTCTTTGGCACGCTGATACTGTGCGGGGGGTACAGGGCGGTATCTCTCTTTAATGGGATGATGATCACCCGTGGGGATTTGATGTTTAACCCCTTTCACCTGCCCAAAATCTAGGGGGTGTTTGCTGAAGACCCGCTCGTACTCCTGTACCACCCGGTAAACCCCATGCTTTTGGTGTGAGGGGGTGGAGTCGGTGCCCACATGTAATTTTTGGCACCAGTCTTCCAGCTGCCCCTTGGAGCCATTGTCTTCCGCCTGGTCGGACGGGATCAAGGGTTCCACTGCTTTGATGGTATTGTTGCTGACAGTGTACAGTTTTGCTACAGTGGCGTACCGGGGCAATTTGGCTTCCTCCTCCCCACAATTCAGGACACGGACGGGCACTCTCCCCTTGCGAACGTCTGCTACCCCTCTGGCTATCAGGACTCCAGGCCTACTGTCTGAATACACCGGTTCTACCAAGGCATGGTAATCCTGACCCCTGAGGCCTATTGCTGCCCGACACCATATCAACATTTCACTTCTTGGGGGTATTGCAATGGGGAGGGGGTCACTTACCCTCACACTGCCAATTTCTCCTCCGGCCAGCTCTACCTGCTGCCTCCTCATCAGGGCTCTGATCTACCTCTGTAGGGCACGCTGCTGCCCGGAGCTGGCAGTTTCAGATGCCTGTTGCAACAAAATTATCACTTCGGCAATACAATTTTCTATCACATTTGTACCAATGGTTAGCAGTGGGTCAGATTCTTTGCGATCAATATCTACAATTATCATCCCCTGACATGGCAATTCTACCCGCCCCACTTTAATGGTTACTTCCTTGTACCCAATTTGAGGTAAGGGCTGACCATTACTGGCCACAATTGTTAAATCATCATCTGGGCCATGGTCAATGTCTGAATCAGCCCAATATCTTTTGTACAGTTTATAAGGGATGGTTGTTACCTGGGACCCCGTATCCAGGAGGGCATTCAAAGGGATCCCATCCAGCGCAATAGGAAGGACCGGTCGTCCTCCCACATATTTGCTGCGGCTGGGGGTTGAGCCGGGCTTCCTTACACCTGGGGGTTGGCTCCTGGCCCCAGGCTTGGCCCATTTAAAGGACAGTGTCGTGCAATGTGGCCCGCCTGGCTGCAGCGGCGGCAGATTGGTTGTCCCGTTGAATCATACCGGTCTGTGTCTTTGCCTCGGGTCGGCGGAATCCTCCTCCGTCGCATCCATGGGACGTCATCTGGGCTGGAGGCCAACTCGATTCTTGCAGGCGATGGGGTCACTTGTAGAGACTGCACGGTCTTGGCAAGGGCAGCTACAGTCTTGGTCAGCTCCTGGACCTGCTGTCTGAGTTCTGCAGTGGGATCCTTATCCAGGGACTGCGCCTCAGCCCCTGCAGCAGCTCGTGTTGCAGGCACCACCCCGGGGTACGTGATAGCAAGAGGCCGGAGGGGTACTGGGTCATTCGGTGTAGATTCTCTCAGTACCCGGATGGCCTGGTCCTTAAACTTTGCAAAGTCCAGAGCAGGGTTCTGCAGGACCATGATACGCAGCTGGGTCCTGTGGGCATCTGACAGGAGCCCCCCTATGAACTGCTCAGTTAGGAGTTTGTGTTCTTCACGTACACTCTCTGGGTCCACCTGTTTAACTGCTTTCAGGGCCTCCTGCAAGTTTAAGGCATAGTCCCTTATGCTGTCTGTGGCCCGTTGTTTGCACCCAAAGAATCTCATCTTTATTTCTGCTGCGGTGCGGGTGTCAAAAGTACTCTTTAGCTTGGCCAGTATCTGGGTTGCTGTCCCTTTATCTGTATCAGGCCAGGACTTCACTTCACGCTGGGCCGCGCCGGCTAGCTGCCCCATTAATATGCCCACCTTCTGGCTCTCAGTCAGAGGATACACCGGGAACAAGCTGTGCAGACTTTCTCTGAAGTCGCTCAAGGTATGGGACTCCCCGGAGTACTGCGGCAGCCATTCCGCTCCCGGGATGTACGGCATTGTGATCGGCATTACCGGCGCTACAGCGGGGGCTGGGGCGACGGCGACTGGGATTGCTTCGGCGGGCGCCGCGGCGTCTCGGGCTATGGCAGCCACCTGCCCTCCCTCCGAGTCGGACATCTTCCTCCCCCTTAGTGAACCTTACCAGGCTCCGTTCACTTTTCAAATTCCCTTCTGGGTCGCGCGGGGTTAACAGCGCTCTGCTCTGATGGCGCGCTCCCTTCGCGCTCTTTGTCAGGCACGCTCCCCTTCTTCCTGCGCTCAGCGAGGCTAATGGCGGCGGCAGTTTGCAACCAGTAACACAGTCTTTTAAGCACAGTTTCTGCAGGCGCACAGTACCCGGTGGGACCGGGCACGAAATCCTGTTCGTGACGCCAAAAGTTGACTCGCCCACCCCAGGGCTATGGGACACCCGGTGCCGGGCCAGACTAGTCCGGTGGTAGTCAGTGGTGGCTGGGCCCGGTGGCCCTGGTGGGTGTCAGTAGAATATGTGGCTTGATGAATAAAGTTTGTGTTCGTGACGCCACCTGTGGTCTGCGGCTATTAAGCCGCAGCTGCTGTGTGAGGCCTCCGGGGTGATGTTATGGCAGCAATGGTGGTACTGCTCCCCACAGGTGGAGCGGAGCCCCGGGGACACTGTTAGTGCTCGTGAAAGTCTATGGGGTTGTGTGGCTAACACGGTGCAGGGCCGACAGGCAATGAAAGAACCAGGCACAAACAACAGTCTCTTTACCTTTTCCTCTTTTACTTTGGGAACAGTCCAGTCCTGGGAGACCGTTACAGGTGGTGATGGGGATCTGGTCGGCCTGGAAGTACTTGGGGTGATCTTTCTGGCCAGCTGAGTATGAGGCCTACTCCTGTACTTTTCTTTGTTATGATAGGACCCTACTTCTCTGAATCCAGCAATGGCCCTCTTTGCTGCTGGGACTGATGGTACGTCCCTTTCCCTCTGTAGCAGGCTGCGCAGGCCCTCTCTGGTGCTTCTCTGCTGGAGTCCACACCGGGCCCTGATGCTGCAGCTGTATCTTTGGGATGTTTATGGGCCAGGTGCTTGCAGCTCTCCTGCCCTTCGGATTCGGCTACCAGGGAGTATTTTAAGCCCTGGTGGCCACAGACTCCGATGTCCGAGTCTCTCCGCTGCCTCTCAGCTACTCCTGCTTCCCTGGGCCAAGCTACTCTAGCGGAAGCGGGGTGGTATTGAGGAGAGAGGTAGATCAGTTGGGCAGCAGAATTAAGGATGGATTGGAGAGGGGTGAGCGTGTTAGCAGGGAGACCACAGAGGAGGAAGTTGCAGTAGTCGAGGCGGGAGATTATGAGAGCATGCCCTAGCATTTTTGTAGATTGAGAATTGAGGAAGGGACGGATTCTGGAAATATTTTTGAGTTGAAGGCGGCAGGAGGTGGTGAGGGATTGAATGTGTGGTATGAAGGACAAGGCAGAGTCAAAGGTCACTCCGAGGCACCGAACTTTGGGTGCTGGTGAGAGCGCGATGTTATTTATTGTAATAGATAGATCAGATTGAGAGTGTAGGTGAGATGGAGGAAAGATGATCAGTTCAGTTTTGGCCACATTGAGCTTTAGGAAGCGAGAGAAGAAGGAAGATATAGCAGATAGGCACTCTGGGATTCTGGACAGCAGAGAGACGACATCTGGACCAGAGAGGTAGATCTGAGTGTCATCGGCATATAGGTGGTACTGGAAGCCATGGGACTTTATGAGTTGTCCCAGGCCAAATGTATAGATGGAAAAGAGTAAGGGGCCCAGGACAGAGCCTTGAGGGACACCAACAGAGAGAGGACGGGATGAAGAGGTTGTGTGGGAGTGGGAGACACTAAAAGTGCAGTTGGAGAGGTATGAAGAGATCCAAGAGAGGGCGAGGTCTCTGAAACAAAGGGAAGAGAGGATCTGTAGTAGGAGGGAGTGGTCGACAGTGTCAAAGGCTGAGGATAGGTCTAGAAGTAGGAGAATAGAGAAGTGGTTGTTAGCTTTGGCAGTAAGTAAGTCATTTGTGATTTTAGTCAGGGCAGTTTCAGTGGAATGATGTGGACGGAAGCCAGACTGTAGGTTGTCAAAGTGAGAGTTAGAGGAGAGGTGGGAGGAAAGTTCAGCATGGACGTGCTGTTCCAGGAGTTTTGAGGTGAACGGGAGTAGTGATATGGGGCGATAGCTGGTAGTAGAGGTTGGGTCGAGGGAAGGTTTCTTACACTGCTCTAATATTACTAAAGGGGATTTTTTTCTCACCCAAGATCAGACAAATAATTCCCAATGGCTTGTTCATTTCTGAGTCCTCATATGTGGTATATCTTATCAAATGTCCATGCGGTCTTGGATATGTTGGTGAGACCACCCAGCATATTTGAGACTTCATTTCTCAACATAAGTCAACTATAAGGTGCAAGATGGTGATGCTTCCAATTCTGGCACATTTTCTGGCCAATGGACATATGGTGGCACAACTTAAATATCAAGAACTAGAAAATGTACCTTTATCCCATCATGGGGGCAATAGAATTGAAAAATTGAAGATCCGTGAAGTATTTTGGATATTCACTCTCCAAACACTTGAAACTTTGGGTTTGAATAGAGAATATGAGATATTCTATTATGGTATGAATTTACATTAAGTGGTTGTGGCACTAAGATTGATAAAGTTGAGGGTTTTTTCATATTATACTGTATATTTACTAATGATGTCTTTTGCCCTTTTAGGTCTCACATTGAATATGGTAAGCGGCTCCCCTGTTTTCATTCTATATTTTCATTACTTCTTTATTCCCTATATTTCTTTCATAATTTCCTATATTCCACTTGGAGTTGTTCCTTTTTCCTTTATTTTTTCTATATTTGTTTTTCCATTTGTTAATCTGTCATTATTGTCTATCATGGTTTGTTATAGTTCTTTATATCTATCTGACCTCATCTGTATATGGGTTCTGTTACTGTCTGCTCTGTGTCTTCATTTACATTGCTCTGTAGTTCTTCCTTCTGTATTAGGAGTCCTGCGCAGGCGCTCTCAGGTCTTTCACTTGATGACATTCTCCTCTGATGGGCTATTTACGGTATGGTTCAGGTATCTCCGCTCTGACACATGCATGCGCACTGAGCACTCACACCTGCAGGCTCTCCTGCTATCAGGGCTTGGATTATTTAGCACTGACTCTCATCCGGTGCCAGCTCCTTGACTTTGGTTTAAAGAAAAAAGAGAGTATACCATATAGGGATCACCACCACTCAAGTAATTGAAATTCATACAAGACCTTTATTGCAAAGTGAAAAAACACACGTCTGCATAATGGGAGCAAATGGCACACAGGTACAAACATTTTTAAAAACACTTAAAGGGGTGGTTCACCCATATTTTTTATTGTCTAGATCGATATTATATTGAGAAACAATGTTTCTCTCAAATACCTTGTGTTGTCAATAGTGCCTGTGAGAGGCGCTATTGCAGACCGCTGTTCCCCGTCCAGTGACATACCCGTCCAATGCTGCCTCGTCACATCCGTGCAGCCGGCTACACTCTTCCAGACTCTGAGCTGTGAGTGGTGTTTCACTGCTGTCACAGCCCATCTGCTCCCTCCTCCCTCCTAGCACAGCATGGCGCGTCTCCTGCTCCCCCCTCCCTCCTCCCTCCTCCCTCCTCGCAGAACGCTGCAAGCAAGAGACGTGCTGTGAGGGAGGAGGAGGAGGAGCAGGGAGCAGATGGGCTCAGAATGTAGCCGGCTGCACGGATGTGACGAGGCAGCATTGGACGGGAACGTCACTGGACGGGGAGCAGCGGTCTGCAATAGCGCCTCTCACAGGCACTATTGCCAACACAAGGTATTTGAGAGAAACATTGTTTCTCAATATAATATCGATCTAGACAATAAAAAATATGGGTGAACCACCCCTTTAAAAAGCCAGAGGCATCATTCCCCGACACACCAAACCCAATACAATAAATAGCCGTATAAGTATACAGTACCAAAAAATTCATTACATATAACCCCTCCTATATTGATTATTCTAAATGTCTGGAAAGACAGCTGGGTTAGGCAATGCATAGTAAGTACCCAAGATGTATTAGGACACTTTAAAGATATAAAGAATTAACCAACCTAAAATATAGTTCAAACAAATTAGGTCCTAAAATGTTCCAGTACAATACAGAAAAGACGGGAATATTGCTTAGCACAGAGGCCAGGATATAATCTAAGTCATCAGAAAGCCTCTGCTTCCTTGTATATATTTCCTGACTCTATACCAGACAAAGCATATGTAATATAGATGCACGCATTATTATACCATTGGTAGAGAGTGGGAGTGAGTGGGTTAATCTATGTTAGAACATGTAGCTCAGGGTCAGAGTTATACACATTGAAAAACTTCCTAGCTAATAAAGCTGCACCACCGTATCTTATATAGCTATGCAGAGCGAGGTAATTATAGTTAGGTTAGTGCAGCAAACACAATAAGATTTAGGCAGACCCATACTCACTACTCCTACGTACAGGGCCGTATTTGCCATTAGGCACTTGAGGGCACGTGCCTGGGGCGGCGCCTTCCAGGGGGGCGGCGCCCAAACCAAAATTTAAAAAAAAAAATAAAATTTTTTTTTTTTAAATCTTCCTCCCTCCTCCAAACTCTTTATTAAATCCGGCGCCTTTTTGGAGGAGGGAGGGAGCGCACAGTCATTTATAGTCGCGTCTATAACACACGAATATAAATGACACTGTGAGCGTGCCGGCACTTACTTCCGGGGTCAGAGGAGCTGGAATCAGCTCCCCGCCCCGACGTGCTGCCGTGCGCTCACTGTGCAGAGGTCACAGGAGCGTGAGGCAGCGCCGCGCAGAGGAGGACAGGACATGGAGCCGTCGCCGAGGAAGATGTGAGATGATGATCCTGCCACCGCCACCACCACCGCGGAGAACAGGAGGTGCAGCCGATGGAGATGCCGCCTGGAGCAGGTAAGCGCTTTACAGCCGAAGACAGCGCCAAACAAGCAACCCGGGGGGGGGGGGGGGGGATGCCGGACGATGTGGGGGCACAACATGGAGGATGGGGGGATGGAACATGATATGGGGGCGCAACATGGAGGATGGGGGGATGGAACATGATATGGGGGCGGAACATGATATGGGGGCGCAACATGGAGGATGGGGGGATGGAACATGATATGGGGGCGCAACATGGAGGATGGGGGGATGGAACATGATATGGGGGCGCAACATGGAGGATGGGGGGATGGAACATGATATGGGGGCGCAACATGGAAGATGGGGGGGGGATGCAGCATGATGTGGGGGTGCAACATGGAGGATGGGGGGGATGCAGCATGATGTGGGGGTGCAACATGGAGGATGGGGGGATGCAGCATGATGTGGGGGTGCAACATGGAGGATGGGGGGGATGCAGCATGATGTGGGGGTGCAACATGGAGGATGGGGGGGATGCAGCATGATGTGGGGGCGCAACATGGAGGCTGGGGGGGGATGCCGCATGATGTGGGGGCGCAACATGGAGGATGGGGGGGATGAAGCATGATGTGGGGGCGCAGCATGGAGGATGGGGGGGATGAAGCATGATGTGGGGGCGCAGCATGGAGGATGGGGGGGATGAAGCATGATGTGGGGGCGCAGCATGGAGGATGGGGGGGATGAAGCATGATGTGGGGGCGCAGCATGGAGGATGGGGGGGATGAAGCATGATGTGGGGGCGCAGCATGGAGGATGGGGGGGATGAAGCATGATGTGGGGGCGCAGCATGGAGGATGGGGGGGATGAAGCATGATGTGGGGGCGCAGCATGGAGGATGGGGGGGATGAAGCATGATGTGGTGGCGCAGCATGATGTGGGGGCGCAGCATGGAGGATGTGGGGGCGCAGCATGGGGATGGAGCATGATGTGGGGGCGCAGCATGGGGGATGGAGCAGAATGGGAAAATGGGGGGGGGGGAGGGAAAATGAGGGAGGGTGGTGGACAGTATAGCAAATGGGAGTTACAGTATGGAGAATGAGAGACATGGTATGGAGAATGGGGTAGCATGGGGGGGGGCATGGTATGGAGAATGGGGTAGCACGGGGGGGGCATGGTATGGAGAATGGGGGAGCATGGGGGGTACTCTGTATGGAAGGGGAACCATGGTGGGCTTGGTATGGAGGGGGCTTGATATGGAGAAGGGGCAGCATGGGGAGCGCTCAGTTAGGAGCCTGGGAGGGCTCGGTATACAGAATGCGAAGCATAAGGCTCATTATAGAGTGGGGACATCATGAGGGGGACAGTGGAGGTCATAGTTCATAAGTGAGGAAGGTCTGGAGGGTATAATTCAGTGGTGAGGACAGTGGGGGTTTTCATTTGAGGGGGCAGTGTAGTGGAAATGTTATAGGAGAGAATGTAGAGGCTGTATGCTGTAAGTGACACGGTGTGAGGTCATTTTTTGTGCTGTGAGCTCAGTGATGGGCAATTATTTATTCTTGGGCACAGCCTTGGGCTTACTTAGGGTGGTTACTCTTTAGTGAGAATTATGAGTCTGTCACCAGGTTTTTGCCACCTAATTTGAGAGCAGCATAATGTAGGGGCAGAGATCCTGATTCCAGTGTTGTCACTTACTGGGCTGCTTAGTGTAGTTTTGATAACATCACTGTTTAATCAGCAGTAGTTATCATTACAGGACTACTTGGTGTGCTGCAGGTAGTCCAGCATATTCATGAGCTCTGTATAACTGCGAGATCTGCAGCAGAGAAAATGACAGCAAACAGCTCAGTAAGTGACACATCGCTGGAATCAGGGGCTCTGTCTCTACATTATGCTGCTCTCAGATGGGGGAGCAAAACCTGGTGACAGATTCCCTATACGGGCACCATAGCAGTGTTTGCTGCAGCAGACCAAATAAGAGGGAAGTCTTGGGAGACGCAGGACAATGTGTTGCTAAGGCTACTTTCACACATCCGGATTTTTGCTCTGCGGCAAAATACGGCGTTCTGCAGAAAAACCGCAACCGGCTTTTGTAACGCCGGTTGCGGGTTTTTTTGCATAGACTTACATTAGTGCCGTATTGTGCCGCAGGGGCTTGCGTTCGGTCCGGTTTTTGCCGCATGCGGCAGATTTAGCCGATGCCGCGGCCGGATCGAACGTTCCCTGCAACGTTTTTTGCTCCGGCAAAAAACACTGCATCGCGCCGCATCCGGCCGCTGCGGCGCATTTTTCAATGCATACCTATGGAGGCCGGATGCGTAGCGATGCGGAAAAAAACGCATACAATCGCCGCATGCGTTTTTTTCCACTGCGCATGCTCAGTAGCATGCCGCAACCGGAGAAAAACGGACGGGCCGCATATAAAAACTTATGCAAAAGATGCGGTGTTTTCGCCGCATCCGTTGCATAGTTTTCACAGCCGTATTGAGCCGCAGTGCTCAAACCGGATGTGTGAAAGTAGCCTTAGAGCGATGACATTTTACTTTTACTCCCAAAATGCCAATTAATCTGCATACACATTTATACAGGGGACGTCGCTCTGGCATGTACAGTTTTACCTTAATATTTTATTATATATATGCAAACTGTTCTGTCCCCCCTGGTGCGGCCGATGTCTTGGTGCAGATGTGCACCGTCCTATTTGCATATTAAAGACAGTCCCTTGCCCTTAGGTGAGTCAGTGCTGTTTAAAATCACTTAGCATTTCTGCACGTGTCCTGACACTGGAGGAGCAGAGTAGCACTCCAAGTGTCAGTATGGGTGCGCCTGCAGTGTGACTGCAGTGTCCGCGTGGGTGCGCCTGCAGTGTGACTGCAGTATCCGCGTGGGTGCGCCTGCAATGTGACTGCAGTGTCCGCGTGGGTGCGCCTGCAATGTGACTGCAGTGTCCGCGTGGGTGCGCCTGCAATGTGACTGCAGTGTCCGCGTGGGTGCGCCTGCAATGTGACTGCAGTGTCCGCGTGGGTGCGCCTGCAATGTGACTGCAGTGTCCGCGTGGGTGCGCCTGCAATGTGACTGCAGTGTCCGCATGGGTGCGCCTGCAATGTGACTGCAGTGTCCGCGTGGGTGCGCCTGCAATGTGACTGCAGTGTCCGCGTGGGTGCGCCTGCAATGTGACTGCAGTGTCCGCGTGGGTGCGCCTGCAATGTGACTGCAGTGTCCGCGTGGGTGCGCCTGCAATGTGACTGCAGTGTCCGCGTGGGTGCGCCTGCAATGTGACTGCAGTGTCCGTGTGGGTGCGCTTGCAATGTGACTGCAGTGTCCGCGTGGGTGCGCCTGCAATGTGACTGCAGTGTCCGCGTGGGTGCGCCTGCAATGTGACTGCAGTGTCCGCGTGGGTGCGCCTGCAATGTGACTGCAGTGTCCGCGTGGGTGTGCATGCAATGTGATGCAGGTACGTTCTGACACCTGGTTGCTGCCTGTATTTGACTGCCGATTCAATGAGGAAGGTTGTTGAAGTGAGCAGACAGCACATCACAGCGCCGTGTCCCCCTCCTCACTGTGCTCCTCCTGTGTTGTGTGCACACCCGCACTGACGCTTGGAGTGTGCCGCTGTGCTCCTCCTGTGTTGGATGCACACATGCACTGACGCTTGGAGTGTGCCGCTGTGCTCCTCCTGTGTTGGATGCACACATGCACTGACGCTTGGCGTGTGCCGCTGTGCTCCTTCTGTGTTGTGTGCACACCCGCACTGATGCTTGGCATGTGCCGCAGTGTTTGGTGCGGTGCAGTCAGGAGATTTGGTGTTATGGTGCTCACTCTCACCAATGGATCACTACTAATCAAGACACAGGCCTGGCTAGTATTTTCCTATATTAGGTGGTAATGGTGCACCCAGGCTTAGGCCGCGCAGAAATGTCCTCATTTTCATATCAAATGTGGCTTTTTCAGTGAACATTAAAGGGAACCTGTTACACCCTTTTTCAATTTTAAACTGCCCCCAATGTCTTGTTAGTGACGCAATGTAAGTGATGCACATTTTCTGACTAACAAGACAATGGAGCAGTTTAATATTAAAGGTCGTGACCAGTTCCTTTTAAGCTGAACTCTATATGGGTGGGATTATTTCTCCACAGATCATGTCCCCCATATAAATATTTCCGCAGTCTAGGTGTCATTTTGGGGTGACAGGTTCCCTTTAAGTCAGCTTAAAAATCATCTCACCTGATGAATGAAAGTTTTTTTGCTCGTGCATCGGGTGATGGACACTGTTTAGATAAATCAGTTTCCCATCTTTGGCTGCAGTGTGAATGCTGCTTTTAAAGGGGTTTTCTCACATTGGGAACTTACCCCCTATCCTTGGGATGGGGAATAACTTTCCAATCGCTGGGGGTCCGACTACCATGGCCCCGAGTGTTTCCCAGAACCAGAACATGCAGACAGAATGGATTCCGGGAGTAAAATTTCATAGTCCTGTCTCCTGAGCTGTGCACTTAGGTCTTTTGAGCAATTGGTGGGGGTCTCAAGTCCCACCCCATGATGCCCCTTCTCCCTACTGAGCCCACCTCTGCCCTACTAATCTCCTCAGAATTAATGGACCTAAACCTATAAGATCTCGTCCAAAAGTTAAGTCTACTGCCTGGGACTAATCAGTATTGTGGTTCTTATATGGTCCACAGTCTAATGATGGCTGGTAACAACTACCAGCATCTCCTTACCATTGTTAAGGACATACTGAGAGTTGTACGTTAATGCAATACATAGATGTATATGGGTCTAACCTGACACTGCACTTGATTGCTGTGTGAAGTTGGCAATGTATTCATGTACTGATGGTGGTTTTGGCGATGTATTGTCTTCAGGGTGGGTTTGGTGATGTGTTATTGTGTTTAGGGTGGTTTTGGTGATATTACTGTATTGACAGTAGTTCTGTTGATGTATTACTGTACTAACTGTGGGTTTTGGTTACGTATTATAGTATGTAGTGTGGTTTTAGTTATGTATTACTGTACTGATGGTGGTTCTGGTGATAGTCATGTGGCTGTTGTAATCTTTACCTTATCAGTTTTGATCCTAAAACATAGGGTCAGCGTGCTGGACTAAAAATACAGCTATCTGCATGTCTGTCAGCTGAATAAGTAGTAGACTAAAGCTCCCATACACTATAGTCTGATTTTTAGGCCGGCAGCTATCTTGCTCGGCTCTCCCATATACAGGAGCACTCATTCTGCCAGTGTTTGTGTTCTCTATTAGAGCCACTGCTGGACATCTCCGACAGCAGCTTATCATTTAGAGGATAATAGGATCTACACTCCGTAATTGGACATTCTGGATCCTTATTCCCCTGACAATCAGAATTGAGAGCCCCTGTTCACATTGGGCTATCAGCAGAACCTGTCGATATTGGCGGGTTTAGACAACTTTAGGTTAATGTGTATGGAGGTCTTAACTACTATCTGAAGGCTCTGGGCTCTATCAGGGAATGTGCACACATCTTGTAGTGGTCTGTGAACCCCCGGAATTATTCAGACAGAAAACACTTTAGGACAGTCATCATTTTATCCTGAAGCAAATATTTAATTTTTTTTGCTGTGGCTTCTTGGTTGTTTTTTCCAACATCTTTTAGCTACTGGATTGTACTTATTTTTTTAAATGAACTAGTAAGCGGCATCCAAGCAGCAGGCGCCATATAATGGACCGGTCACTGTCAGCCGCTTCATGTCTGAGGAAACCTGACGCGCTTAAAAAAACTCCAAAGACTGAACATATGGACAGCAAGTCGTTTTACACTGCAGTGTATGAGTTCATTTCTTTAATATTTAGAGTTTGGGTTTTTTGGGCGGGTTATAGGGCGGATCTGTCTGAAAAAAAAAAAAAAAAAAAAAGCTGTGTGCACATACCCGTAATCTGACTGATCAGAAGGGGGCGCCACCACTGACAGTGCCTAGGGCAGCAAAAACCCCAAATACGGCCCTGCCTACGTATATAACAGAGATGCCGAGCATATGAAATTCCAGAAGGAGGAGGGGAAGGGGAGTGGAGGTTTGGCGTGGAACCCCACGCGTATCGCAACTCAAAGGTTGCTTCCTCAGGGGAAGAAAAGACAGTACCAAAGTCCGTAGTGTGCCCTATTTAAATGTAATATCAAATTAGATGATTGCTCACCGGTTTGCAGCCAGAGCGCAGCAGTAATGATGGCGGCCGCCATCCTGGTCAAGTCACATGGTATAAGTATGTCGATCACACAGCGCATGCGCGGAGCAACGTAGCGATAACCCTTCATTGAACCCCAGCTTTCTGAACCAACTGGTTCTGAAGCTGGGACGCATATGCGTTCAGGATTGTGATGCTCGTAAAAGTAGCGTTCCCTCACTTTTCCATTTTTACATTTTTCCATTTATACACAGCGCATGCGCACAAACCACACAGCGCGCTGACTCAGAGATATCTATTGTTTATCCAAGCCACATGGGTTTTGCGGAACTCCAGCGCATGCGCCTTGGATCATGGTGTTCTTTCATATGTAAACAGATCGCAACTTATGCAGTCTGTTAACCCTTTCCAGGGCCGTTCTCATACAGATTAAAAGAAGTATAGACAAATCCTATTACACAAATTTTTGTTTGGGAAAAGGATAGAGAGGAATTATCTCATGACTAGGGTCAATGTAAATCGCGTTAGGAGTACAGGCCCCTGAGAGAAATAAGGAGAAGTATTATGATCTACAATGACAGACAAGGTCACATGGGCAAATGAATCAATAATCAGATGCTCAGTCCAGTGCTCACACAGTCAAGTATCTATATTTCACATTGAGGGGAGTGTTAGACCCACATGATCAGGCGGGTGCATAAATAAGTACATCCCTGTGTCCCTGTATTGTACCCAAATAGTCACATTAGAGCGTGACGTTACTTGATGATAAAATGCATAAACATATCCCTGCTAAGTATAGTCACCCTTCGGTGCCTAATCCACCCAAAGAGCCACTTTTACCCGGATACTTTCGCATCCGTGCGGAAGGCTTCAGGGGGAGGGACATAAGACAGGGGATCATACCTCAAGGGGGAAAAATAATACTTGTGTTAAATATAACAAAGTCCCTATGTATGATTGCACATATCCAACTCTCCCATCTTCCCCTGTACAGATAATATTATTGTGAGCAGTATTCATCATACGCAAACCTCGAATATAGAAACCCCCAGGCTGAACAAACAGGGTAATATACCTCAGTCCTCCTGCTGTGATTCTGAATGCTTATGGTCCCTTGGTGAGTTCTGAATTCTCAAAAGGAAAGCAGGTATTTTTGGATCATGTTCTTATCACGGAGATCATGAGACTTGGCATCTTCCAGTGGGTCCTGCGGTTGTCATTGATTGAAATAGCTTCCAGATCTAGCTGAGGCCTCCCTGCTGGTTTAATCCTGGATCCTCCTCTCAACAGAGTGTAGGGCTATTGGGAAGAAGAAAGAGGAATGATGTTATAAATAAAGAGGCCGATCGGAATGCAATTAGATGGCATTGTAGAATCCTGTGTATAAGACATCTTCGTTTAGACCATGTGGGGCCAAACTCCTGAGTGTGTAGATCCATCTGGACTCTTTCTGTAATAGCTCCTTGGTGCAGTTCCCACCCCTATTGCTCTGGTTAACTGAGTCTACAATCAGTACCTTAAGATTGGTATGTCGTCCCCTATGGTGGGTAAGGAAGTGGGAAGCTACTGAGGTAAGCGATTTCCCTTTCTTTAGGTACGCACTAGCCATATTGATGTTTGAAACATGCTGTTGGACCCTCCTCCTTACCTCCTGTGTCGTCTGACCCACATAGATCTTCGGGCATTCACATATGAGTACATAGATGGCATTCCTTGTGCGGCAGTTGTAATACGTCTCGCTGGTGATCCGCCTGGGAAAAATCGACAAAAGGATATGGTCACTAGCCACCATGAGAGGACACACCGTACAGGCACCACACGGGAAGGTACCCTTCACTCTGGTGCCCGTTCCCAAATTGTGTGTTGGCCTTTTGAAGTGGCTCCTGGATAGGATACTCCTTAGATTCTGTGCCCTTCTGGCCACCAATTTTGGTTTTTCATCAATAAAAGGAACCAACTTCTTATCACTTAATAGGATGTCCCAGTTGTTCTGAAGGAGTTTGTAAAGGTCCTGCCACTGATTATTGAATGGAGTAATCATACTCACTGTTGTTGCCTTTTGTCATCTCTTTGGTTGGAGGAGGGTCTCCCGTGTCAGAGTCTTGCAATCCCGTAGCGCACCCGAAACCACGTTCTTGGGATAGCCCCTCATTCAGAATCTATCAGATAAATCAGATGCGTGAGTCTCAAAGTCCGTATTGTTACTGCAGTTTCTCTTTACCCTCATGAATTGGCCCTTCGGTATTCCGTTTTTGACATGTATGGGGTGAAAACTACCGTAATGCAGCAGACTATTGGTGGCTGTCGGTTTTCAATATAGAGTCGTACGGATAGCATCGTTTTCTCGTGAGATCTGAAGATCCAGGAACTCTACCGTCTGTGAGGCTATATTGGATGTCAACTTGATGTTGAGGGTATTGTCATTTAGAGTTGAGACAAAGCTTTCGCATTCCTCCCTACTACCTGACCAGAAGAACAGTATATCATCGATATACCTGAACCATTGGCCTACATGGGTTTTGAAGTGTCCCAGGGTATAGACTCAGGTCTCCTCCCACCACCCTAAAAACATGTTAGCGTAGGGTGGCGCACAGCACGCCCCCATCGCGGCACCAGACGCCTGACGGTAGTACATTCTATCGAAGATGAAATAATTCTTGTCCAGTACCATGAACAGGAGCTACAAGATGAAGGAATCATGTTGCCTATTACCTGTTGTCTTGTGGTCTAGGAAGAATGACACAGCCTGGGACCCTAGTTTATGGTTTATGGAGGTGTAGAGTGATTCTACGTCGAGCGTAACTAGCAAAGTATCAGGTGGCACCACAAGTTTCGCCAGTTGCTCGATGAGATGTGTAGAGTCTCTCACATATGACGGAGAGCATTGTGCCAGGGGTTGTAGATAAAAATCTAGAGAGATGCATGGTCTCTCAAAGAGACCCCCAATCCCTGACACTGTGGGTCTCCCTGGGGGCTCGGGTCGTCCCTTGTGGATCTTTGGTAGCATATAGAATGTGGGCGTTATTGGATCTTTTGTTGTCAGGAAGTTCATTTCTTTAAGGGTAATGATTTCCCGGCTATGGGCTGTGGACAGAAGTCTGTCTAGGTGTTTTTTAAAGACAGTAGTTGGATCAGAGGGTAATGCCACATAGCATCTCTATTTAATAGTTGCCGTCTAGCCTCCCTGAAATACATTTCCGTTGGCCACAGGACTACATTCCCTCCTTTGTTTGCTTCCTTTATTAGGAAGTCTTGATTAGTCTTAAGTTTCTGTAAGGTTTGTCTCTCCGCGATCGTTAAATTATTGGCTTTATTTTTATCCAATTTTAATTTTTCAATGTCCTTACACAACTTATTGAAAAAGATATTGATGGCGGGACAAAGACTAAAGGGGGGTGTAGCCTGTGATAGGAGTCGTCCCGTAAATGGTACCTTCTTACCCGGATCCCTTTAATTTTCCTCCAGGAGGTTGAAGAGATCATCAAACACCTGTCTCTCTTCCGGTGACAGCGTATCGATGAGGTCCGGTCGACAATGAAGGTATTTGAAGGTAAGTTGCCTGCAGAAAAGGTAGAGGTCCTTAGTGACAGTAAATTTATCCAGTCTATTCATGGGAGCAAACGATAGCCCTTTAGAAAGTAGATCAAGTTCAACCCCAGACAGTTTGTAGTTAGAGAGATTCACCACTTGTAAACTGCCCACGTTACCTGTTACCAATTCCGTCTCCTGCTCCTCATTTCTCTCTGAGGGGGTGACTGCCATTGTTGGGTCTTCTTGCCTCTCCTTCTGGGATTTCGGTTTACGACGACCCCTCCTGGTACGCCTTCTTGGTCGCTCGTATCCATGGATAAAAAAAATCACTCGAGGATGGTTCAGAGGCCACCTGAGCTGTGTTGGATTCCCTATTAGCTAATCTACGTCTATTTCCACGATGTGTCCACTTATAGGCTCTATTGTCGGCGTAATCACTTTTGTCCCGCTGGAACTTGATCCTTTTCCCTCTAATAATGTCCTTCTCTAATGTGTCTAGAATGTTTTTAAGTTTGTTTTGGAAGGGGGTTACTATCGTCTGTATGTCCAGTTGATATAATATATGTTCTTTGTTTTTAATTTCCTCCTTAAGTTGTGTAAACAGCGAGCGATCGTGTTCAATAAGCATGTCTAATAGAATTACTGAACATGCTTGTAATCCCTGCTCCCAGGTGATCTTGAATTGCTCGTCTGTCTCCCAGGCCGGGAATATCTGCAACCGGAGACCTCTAGGAGTAATTCTCAATTTTTTGTACTCCTCAAGAGTTCTAATATTCCACCATACTTTAACCACCCTCTTGTGTAAGTCTATCAGATCCTGCATAAGTTGCTGATTCTCGTCTCGTGTATTAGTTGGAACTGCAGGGACTCCAATACCCTGACCAGCGCCAAACACGTCCAATGACTGTGTGGACCAAACTGCCTCTCTCGCTGCTAGATCCATGTGATTATCACAATTGCAAAAGAAGGGTCACAACTTATACTATTCAAGTTCGGAAAATTCAACCATCAAGTATTAATCAATTCTATTGAGGGTGTGCCTCCTTCCGGAAATTGGTGTCAAAGTACACCAAACAGAAAACGAATACGTATATTGGAGAAGGGCACCACCCTGTGGGATCTCCTGGTATACGGATCCTTGACTTTGATAACATACCTGAAGGTATAAGAGGTTATCTGTATTATTTCTGGGTGGTAGCCTTTTGTCCTCTCTGGAGCATGCTGTACTGTATTTCTTTTAGTAGATGTAGAAACTTGGCACTCAAGATCAATGTGAATATTGTCTTTTATTGAGAAGAACTTGTAGGACCAGCACAAGCACAGACGTTTCGGTCAAAGACCTTCATCAGTGTGCGTGCAGAGGGTCCTCAGAAAGTATAGCAACTTGGCAAACGGCGTAGCCGGGTATGACGTGGTGTCTACATATACAATAAAAGACCCCTATTCACACTGATCTTGCGTGCCAAGTTTCTACATCTACTTGAGATGGTTTGGGTCCTACTTGAGCACCACCCCAGAACTGCCGTGTATAGACACTCACTACGTACTGTATTTCTTTGTGAGATATAAACTTATTATGGGCTTTAATGTGACGACCTCTCTGTATATTTAGCTTTGGAAAACAAAAGAACATGAATACCTAAGTCCATATTAATATAGTAATCTCATGAAGAGTCACCAAAAAATGAATTATATTCCTAAAAAAGACCTTCATACTCAAGGATATAAATAGTCAAAAGACCATGATAGTTCAATGCAATATATATATATTTTTATTTAACAATTCATACTAAATTTATCTGGGGGTACAAAAAAGGGCAGACAGAACCACAGACTATGCAATTAAAATTTGTAAAAACCGCAGGGGAGCGCGTGTTTACCTTACAGGGTCTGAGCATGACATGATTATATGAATATATACATGGGCAACATGATTATAGATGGAAAAACATGATTACAATCCAAATTCTGTGACAGCATGCAATAATAATCCCAAATGAGGTTAGGTAAATACCTCTATTCAAAGAGAAAGGTCTGAACACAACATGATTATATGATTATATATAGGCAACATGATTGTAGGTGGAAGGAAGCATGATCACAAACCAAATTCTGTGACAGCATGCAGTAATGATCCCAAATGAGGTTAAATAAATACCTCAATTTATACAGAAAATGGACCGTGATCACTTCATATAGAAAACATGACTATATAGCAAACAATTCAAACCCATGATGTTCAAGTACAGTTTACACCAATAGCAGCCATCAACATTTAGATTAAAGCAAGTTTGTAATCAGAATATGCAGTACATGTGCGTATGTGGGGTGCCCAGGACGAGTGAAGGTACAGTGACCTACCCAGGAACCGCTACAGACCCTGTATTCACACACCGCCCTGCACCTCGACGCGTTTCGCTATCACTTCATCGGGAGGTCTTTTGACTATTTATATCCTTGAGTATGAAGGTCTTTTTTAGAGAATATAATATATTTAGCTTTGGAGCCTGCAAGCTGTTTCAGCCGGACTGACATACTCCTCCAGGCAACCTTTACTTAGGAAATCTGATGGCACAGTGCTGGCTTTTAATTTTGTGCTTTTTCCTTTGTCTTCAATTACTTTTTGTTATTTTTAGTTATATTTATTTTCTTTATATATTGGTTGTGATTCTTTGTAACAGAGCTCTTTAATATAGCTGTGACATTATGATGTAATATTGAGATGTACAGTCATATGAAAAAGTTTGGGCACCCCTATTAATGTTAACCTTTTTTCTTTATTACAATTTGGGTTTTTGCAACAGCTATTTCAGTTTCATATATCTAATAACTGATGGACTGAGTAATATTTCTGGATTGAAATGAGGTTTATTGTACTAACAGAAAATGTGCAATCCGCATTTAAACAAAATTTGACAGGTGCAAAAGTATGGGCACCTCAACATAAAAGGGACATTAATATTTTGTAGATCCTCCGTTTGCAAAAATCACAGCCTCTAGTCGCTTCCTGTAGCTTTTAATGAGTTCCTGGATGAAGGTATATTTGACCATTCCTGTTTACAAAACAATTCCAGTTCAGTTAAGTTTGATGTCGCCGAGCATGGACAGCACGCTTCAAATCATCCCACAGATTTTCAGTGATATTCAGGTCTGGGGACTGGGATGGCCATTCCAGAACATTGTAATGTTTTCATATGACTGTATCATGTTTACTATATATCCTTTGTTTTATTATGATCATTATTTGCATATAATATTATTATTGTTTGTTAATTTTCTTGTTTCTCATTTATTCAGCTATGATATTATTTATTGATCTCTATTTTTTTCATATATAAAGTAAAGACCTTGAGAAAGGCCAAAACGTTGGTCTTATTCAGGACTGGTTCCTCTGTTACTAGAATAAAGAATCGTTGCATGAATATTTGACTCTTCATTTGTGGACCTGAAATAATCAACTACAGATAAGATTTTTTTCTCATGGACACAATATTATTTTCCTGGCAATATATTCAGGGATATTCTTAAATATCAGGGAGCTGGATAGCACATTGACGCGATTTGACGTTAACTTTCATTATACATAGGATGACAATATTGAAATATTGGGGGGGATGTACAGCCACACCACAGAGGGAGGTGCAATACTTGCAAATGCTGCAACAATTAGACAATGTATTCAAGCTGGCTCCTATGTATAATGAAATTTTACTGTTTGCACTAGCATTTTTGAAGCCCTCTCAGACCTACAAACCCTACTTGACGAACAACAAGAACCTGATGATCTCACGCGAGCACATTTTCCTACATATCTGCACTGCCGATCACAAGTGTTTCTCCCTCATGGCCTGAGTCCAAATGTGGACATCTTTGTGGAACTGGTAAGAGAAGCATTGTTTTCTATTCCAGAAAAAACAACAAATTATAATCTGACATTTAAAGAAAGGCAGGCCATTAAAGAGCTAAAAAATATGAAAAACGTGGTCATTATACCGGCGGATAAAGGGGGAAACCTTGTGATATGGCCTGTAGATATGTACGAGCGTGAAGCTCTGCGCCAATTAAAATCTTCGGCATGCTATCAGAAATTGGATAGTAATCCTACCATACAGTATAAAAGGATATAAGATAGCATTATCGAAAGTGGCTTTAGAAAAGGGATTATTTCAGCTAAGATGAAAGATGGACTCATGACAGAATCTCCAAGAACTCCAACCTTCTACATAACACCCAAAATCCATAAAAATAGAGGTAATCCCCCAGGACGCCCAATAATATCTGGGATCGGTGGACTAAATGAAAAAATATGCAGATTTATTGATTTTTATCTCCAGGGATGTGTCGGGACCCTGCCATCACATATCAGAGATATAACGGATATACTTAAGCGCCTCGACAGCATTCAATTGGAGCCAGATATGATTCTGGTTACATTTGATGTCGAGGCGCTGTATACATCTATTGTTCACAGCCATGGGCCACTGCATGTAAAACCTTTCTGCGGATGACGAATATGGACACAGAATTGATACAATTTGTGATGGAGTTATTGGATTTCGCTCTAACTCATAACTACTTCATGTTTAAAGATAGCTATTACCCTACAGCTCCAGGGATTGGCAATGGGGGCGACTTGTGCGCCCTCATATGCTAATCTTTTCCTGGGGCTGTGGGAGCGAGATGTTGTCCAGTCTGTAGAGGGGTTTGATGCAGTGGTCTCATGGTATAGATACATCGATGATGTCCTGTTTGTATGGCAGGGTTCTGAGGCATCCCTGGAGATATTTCTGCAAAGATTAAATGACAATAATTTACACATAAAATTAACATCTAAATAGGATTATTGGAAGGTGGAGTTCTTGGACGTTCTGATCATGAGAAATGAGGATGGCCATATAATCACAGATGTATTTAGGAAAAGTACGGCCACGAATACACTCTTGCACGCATCCTCCTCCCACCATCCTCAGATCATTAAAGCAGTGCCAACAGGGCAATTTTTGCGTATGCGGAGGCTATGTTCAAGAGTAGGAGACTTTGAAAATCAAGCCAGGTTGTTAAGTAGGAATTTGGAGGAGAGAGGCTACAAACCTAAAACTATCAGATTAGGATACATCAGAGCCGCAAAAAGTAATCGTCAAGCCCTTTTAACAACTCACAGCAAAAGTAGGGATTTACAAACTGTAGATTCATTGCAAATTTTAATAATAGATGGCATGAGATTAAAACAATTTTCCAGAGATACTGGCAAGTACTTTTGGCGGATAAAGATCTGGCCAGGCATTTGACTCTGCATCCGTCAATGACGTGGCGCAGAGCAAAAAATCTGAAAGATATATTAACTCGAAGCCATTTTGTTCCACCAATAAACAGTCCATTTGGTCAAAGAGGACCCAAGTGGGGATGTTTTAAATGTGGGAATTGCTCAGCGTGCAAGTATGTACAAAGATGTACAACATTTGAAAACAGTACGGCCACAAAGAGCTATTCCATCACATTTAACATCACATGTAAATCTGAAATGGTGATATATCATGCAAGCTGTTCATGTAACATGGTATATATCGGCATGACCACCAAGCAATTAAGAGTAACAACTCTGGAGCACATTTGTGACATTGTCAATGCCAAAGGATGTAAGGATATAAGGGAATTAAAAACTATACCGCTATACTTTTTTTGTCCATCACAAATGTAACCCTAGCAGTTTTAAAGTAAAAGGCATTGACCATGTCAGTCTGGGAGCCAGAGGTGGAAATTATAAAAGTGAACTTCTAAAAAAAGAAACCAAATGGATTTTGGTACTTGACACTATGGCACCAAAGGGATTGAACAAATCCTTGAGCTTCAAACCCTTTTTACTTGTATAGCGTGAATTTTAGTATATGCACTATTTTCATTGTACAGTATTTTAATATTTTCCCCTTGTTTTGTTTTCTTTGTGTCCCTATCTATATGATTATAGCAATGTTGGATCTCATAGAGAATATTCATCTCACTGCGAATACATATAATGCAGCAATGTAATACGGGTCTTTTTTCTGCTAAAATTATTCAATTGTATTTGTATATCACAGTGGGAATGGTAGTGTAATCAGCTGTGCATTTACATACTCTGATATGCGACTATCATTGAGTAATGGATAATCTATTCTGGGCCTAACTAGATCATACATTGCGGGCTATTTCCTATGGTTGGATCCGGGTGCTGCTTGATGCCGGGGGACGCATGGGTGGCGTGCGCTGTGCACTTCCTGGGTGTGACTCGCCGACAGAAAGAGTTGGCATGGTGACCGGATGACACATCCGGTCTTCAGGCCTGCTCCGTGTCATGTGTTCGCTGACCGCATGACCTGCGACTCGCGCGCAGGGTGCGCATCACGCCATGACGTGCGCCCACACACCGGATTGAGAGTGCGCGCCTGGATCCAATTATTGGGCCTATATAAGGGGCACACACCACACTATACACATGCCTCCTGATGAAACCGGAAGTGCAGTGAAAGCGCGTCAAGGTGGGAGTGGTGCAATCTGCAGTTCTGCACAGGACTTATGTGGTTTACACATGGCCACAGGTATTTAGACGGCTAAACTATGGGATACATTTTGCCTTAAGGGCAGATATTACAACTAGGGGCTGCAGATAATATGTATTCAGTATTCTGTTTATAGTTGAACAGCTTTCCATGTAACTACATGTATGGATTGATACTAACGTCTGGTTCAAAAAGCCCCTGTAGATATATGACGTGCCTGTATTGTTATATGTGATTACCATTGGCCAGCCTGAATACATTGTCTAATTGTTGTAGCATTTGCAAGTATTCCACCACCCTCTGTGGTGCGGCTGTACATCCCCCCCCAATATTCCAATATTGTCATCCTATGTATAATGAAATTTTACTGTTTGCACTAGCATTTTTGTAAAAATAAAATTTTATTTTGAATATCATAATTTGTGATTCCCGAATTTTTATAGGTTACAATTGATTATGATCGGAATCTATTCATGAATTTGAGAGGCCTTATATAGGTAATATGACGTTAAGCTTTAATGGTAACATATCCATACTCCTCCGCATAAACATTTTAAAAACATTTACCGCTCCCCTCAATGAGGTCATATCCCACAATTAGACAATAAGGAGCACGTGAAAAAGCACACAAGCTGAACAACAAGTAGAGCAGAACTAATATATAGACATATGCAACAATTTCCATAGAAAAACTATGTGAATACAAATAAAATCAGGATTTATATAACTCATAATAAATTCATACAGTCCCCCCCAAAAAAACACAGCAAAATTACATATATATATATATACAGCACAGACCCAAAGTTTGGACACACCTCATTCAAAAAGTTTCCTTTATTTTCATGACTGAAAATTGTAGATTCACATTGAAGGCATCAAAACTATGAATTAACACATGTGGAATGAAATACTTAACAAAAAAGTGTGAAACCACTGAAAATATGTCTTATATTCTAGGTTCTTCAAAGTAGCCACCTTTTGCTTTCATTACTGCTTTGCACATTCTTGGCATTCTCTTGATGAGCTTCAAGAGGTAGTCACCGGAAATGGTCTTCCAACAGTCTTGAAGGAGTTCCCAGAGATGGTTAGCACTTGTTGGCCCTTTTGCCTTCACTCTGCGGTCCAGCCACCTGGCCTCAACAGTCACCAGACCTGACCCCAATCGAGATGGTTTGGGGTGAGCTGGACCTCAGAGTGAAGGCAAAAGGGCCAACAAGTGCTAAGCATTTCTGGGAACTTCTTCAAGACTGTTGGAAAACCATTTCCGGTGACTACCTCTTGAAGCTCATCAAGAGAATGCCAAGAGTGTGCAAAGCACTAATCAAAGCAAAAGGTGGCTACTTTGAAGAACCTAGAATATAAGACATATTTTCAGTTGTTTCACACTTTTTTAAGTATATCATTCCACGTTTTCATTCATAGTTTTGATGTCTTCAATGTGAATCTACAATTTTTAGAGTCATGAAAATAAAGAAAACGCTTTGAATGAGGTGTGTCCAAACTTTTAGTCTGTACTGTATATATATATATATATATATATATATATATATATATATATATATATACACCGTATTTTTCGGACTATAAGACGCACTGGACCATAAGATGCACCCTGGTTTTAGAGCAGGAAAATAAAATTTTAAGCAAAAAATGGGAGTCATGACACACTGTTATGGGGCGAGGATCTGCTGCTGACACTGTTATGGGGGTAATGTCTCCAAATTCTCTACTAAGGTACCCCAGCCTGGTAATGATCCTCCTGCCTTGTATATACAGTATATGTCCCTCATCCTGCTATATACCCCATCCTGGCATATGGCCCCATCCTTCTATATACGGTAACCCATCCTGGCATATGGCCCCATCCTGCTATATACGGTAATCCATCCTGGCATATGGCCCCATCCTGCTATATACCCCCATCCTGCTATATACCCCCATCCTGCTATATACCCCCAACCTGCTAATACCCCCATCCTGCTCATATACCACCATCCTGCTATATACCCCCATTCTGCTATATACCCCCAACCTGCTATATACCCCCATCCTGCTCATATACCCCCATCCTGCTCATATAACCCCATCTTGCTCATATACCTCCATCCTGCTCATATTATATCCCCATCCTGCTCATATTATATCCCCATCCTGCTCATAATATACCCCCATCCTGCTCATAATATACCCCCATCCTGCTATACGCCCTCATCCTGCTATACGCCCCCATCCTGCTATACACCCCCATCCTGGTATACGGCCCGCATCCTGTAGCACAAAAAAAAAAATAAACGTTCATACTCACCTTACCTCACCTCACTCCCTGCAGCATCGCTCCTCCTCCCGTCTGTGCCAGCGGCAGCGCCGCTGAGTGGAGCCGTCCCCGTTCTCCTGCAGCATTGCGATGTCCTCCTGGCTGCCGGCGGCCGCTGAGTGGAGCCGTCCCCGTTCTCCTGCAGCAATGCGATGTCCTCCTGTGCCAGTGGCGGCTGCGTGTGGACACGTGCGCACAGCAATGACGTCATCGCTGTGCGCGCCGCTAGTGTCCACTCAGCGGCCGCCGCTGGCACAGGAGGACATTGCAATGCTGCAGGAGAACGGGGACGGCTCCACTCAGCGGCCGCCGGCAGCCAGGAGGAGATCGCGGTGCTGCAGGGGAACGGTGACAGGTGAATATACTGATTCACTGCACCCCGCGCTGATGATGATGTGCGGGGGCAGTGAATACAGCCGCACATGATCACTCCAGGCTGTAGTTGCCAGGGGTGATCATGCGGCCGGCTGTTTATCCCTCACCCATCATCCCGCCCACCTGTCAGCACCGGCTTCAGCGCTGAGAGAAGGGCGGGAGGATGGGCGTGCATATTAAATGAGCGGGTCCACGTGGTCACGGGAGGCACTGCTGCAGCCTGCTCGTGCCCCCGATGACCCGCGCCACCACAGCACCCTCATTCCCGACCCTATACTCAGACCATAAGACGCACCCCCCACTTTCCCCCAACATTTGGGAGGAAAAATTGCGTCTTATGGTCCGAAAAATACGGTATATATATATACTGTGTGTGTGTATATATATATGTGTATATATATATATATATATATATAAAAAAAATCAGCGGGGATCTTATCTTTGATCGCATGATCTATAACAGGGGTGGGGAACCTTTTTTCTGCCGGGGGCTGTTTGGAAATTTCTACCAACCTTCGGGGGCCGCACAAAATTATCAATGTTTAAATGACCCTGCTATATTTGGTGAAACAATTAATTAACTCACCCTTACTATGATGGCCGGAGCGGTTTCTCTTTGGTGCGGCTGTGATGTTCGGTGATACTAATCATGTTTCTTCTCACAACTGGTTTTTCAGGTTTGTCTTCATCTGGAGCATAGTCAACTCTTTGTGATAATAAGATTGGTAAATCATATACATCACATAACAGACGCTATATATACATCACAGGAGACGCTGAAGGTACATATATCGCATAGGAGAGAATGGGACTGCTGAATATACATCACAGGAGACACTGGGGGCATATACATCACATAGGAGACACTGAGACTGCTGTATATAAATCACAGGAGACACTGGGGGCATATACATCACATAGGAGACGCTGGGACTACTGTATATACATCACATAGGAGACGCTGGGACTGCTGTATATACATCACAGGTGACACTAAGAACACATACATTACACAAGGGGCTGGGGACATCTAAATGCCCCCAGCATCTCCAATCTGATGTATATGCCCCCAACATCTCCAATGTGATGTGTAAGTCACATGAGACGCAGGTGGCATACACATCACATGAGACGCTGGGGGCATACACATCACTGGAGACGCAGGGGGCATGCACATCACAAGAGACGCTGGGGGCATGCACATCACAAGAGGGGCTGGGGGCATGCACATCCCAAGAGGGGCTGGGGGCATGCACATCCCAAGAGGGGCTGGGGGCATGCACATCCCAAGAGGGGCTGGGGGCATGCACATCCCAAGAGGGGCTGGGGGGCATGCACATCACAAGAGGGGCTGGGGGCATGCACATCCCAAGAGGGGCTGGGGGCATGCACATCAGAAGAGGGGCTGGCGGCATGCACACCACAAGAGGGGCTGGGGGCATGCACACCACAAGAGGGGCTGGGGGCATGCACACCACAAGAGGGGCTGGGGGCATGCACACCACAAGAGGGGCTAGGGGCATGCACACCACAAGAGGGGCTGGAGGCACAGACACCACAAGAGGGGCTGGGGCACAGACACCACAAGAGGGGCTGGGGCACAGACATCACTGGAGGGAGTACAGACATCACTGGGGGGAGGCACAGACCTCACAGGGGGGCTGCACACAGGACTGGGGGGTCTGCACACAGGACTGGGGGATAGGCTGCACACAGGACTGGGGGATGGGCTGCACACAGGACTGGGGGATGGGCTGCACACAGGACTGGGGGATGGGCTGCACACAGGACTGGGGAATAGGCTGCACACAGGATTGGGGGATGGGCTGCACACAGGATTGGGGGATGGGCTGCACACAGGATTGGGGGATGGCTGCACATAAGACTGGGTGAGGCTGCACACAGGACT